>NC_048310.1:41451432-41512023 GCF_013100865.1 Trachemys scripta elegans | reverse complement strand
GGCCCTCCCCCAGCTCTGCCAGTGCCCCTCGGTCCTGCCCTGCAGCCCCCCGCTATCCCTGCCCTGGGCCTTCCCCCAGCTCTGCCAGTACCCCTCGGTCCTGCCCTGCAGCCCCCCTGCTATCCCTGCTCCGGGCCCTCCCCCAGCTCTGCCAGTGCCCCTCCATCCTGCCCTGCAGCCCCCCGGCTATCCTAGCCCCAGGCTTCCCTCCCGTACCCCTGCAGAGGCCCCTCAATTCAGCCCCGTGCCCCACACACTGCCCTCTGCTCTAGCACAGGTGGTTCTCACCTGAGCAGAGGCAGCCCACGCTGAGCGCCTGTGAGGTGGTTTAATGGTTTGCACAAACAGGGAGTGGATGAGATTCAGAAGCTTGGTTTCTCTGAGGGGCATTCGCCAGCCCGACCTCTAGAGCTTAGGGGAGCTGTACTGCTCCCTCTGTCCATTTCCCATCCGATTGTCCCCCCTTTCCCTCAGATACAGCATCCTTGTGTTCTCTGCCTCCTCCCGCCCCTTGCCGCTGTCTCTCTGCACAGCCCCTCCACACCTGTGTGCCGGCCTCTCTTCTCACTGCCCTGAGCTCACCCCGGTCCCTGATAGCTCCGTAGCTCAGCACAGCGGTGGAGTCGGCCCCTGCTCCAGCTTCTTGCATCCTGAGCTGAGATTGCGGGTCGGCTTTTCCGGCTCCCATCCCTTCCGAGCAGCGGCTGTCGCGGATGCTGGGGCTTGGGGGAGAGTGAATCCAGACAGGCGGCTTCACTCTGCCTTCCCAGCTCCCCTGCTGTTCTCATGATGACCTGGTTTGGGGGGGGGGGCTATTCCCTGTCTGGGAGGGGGCAGCTTTTCAGTGTCTCAGCTGTGCTCATTGCTGTGGGGGCTTCCAGAGGAGAGGCTCCTGGCCACCTTGGCCTGCTGCTGGATAATGACGTGCCCCTAGGGAAAGAGAGGGCGGGTCACGTGCAGTGTCAGGGCCAAAATACAGGAGCCTCGCTGGGCAGAGATGTCAAGGCCAACTCCTGGCAGGGGAATAGACACCACGGAGGCTGTTTGAATCCGGATCCAGAGTCCGGGAAGGAAATCCAGCCAGCGGGCTCCTCTCCGGGCTTTGTCTCCTGCTCCTCTCTGGGTGGAGTGAGAGAGATTTGTACTAATAGAGCTGGGCACCTGCCTGGGGTGGGTGGCAGGATTCTGAGGACCCGAGAGCCTGGACCAGCCTCTTCCGTGCCCTGCCGTGGGTCAATGAGAGTGAACACGGATGCATGGTGCTTGGTACGTAGCACTGCGTCCGGGGACCTTTTGTTCCTCTCCGTCCGTGTGCAGCTTAGCCCAGGGCACATTCAGGAAGCAACAGACCTGGCCAAGCAATATATGTTCTGGGGTTCCTGACCAGACCCTTTTTGTCCCATTGACTCCTTCCCCTGCTGTAGCGCATTCTCTATTGCACGGCTACCAGCGCTCTGGCCAGATCCAATTCAAAGGCATTGAGCAGTGAGGTTCCCACCCCTTCCCTTTCGGAGTCTGGGGTCCTCTTAGAAAGCCAGGCCTGCTTGGAGAGCTGGTTGCAACCCGGAACTGCCCGATGCAGCTAAAGCAGATGGTTGTAGAAGTACCGCCCAGGGCTGTCGCATGATTTGGTAATGTGGGGCTACACAGTCAAGAGATGATGCTGTTGGTTCACAAGTGGTCCAGGCACTGCTGTGTTATAAAGGAGTCCCGGTGGGACGTTCCTGGGCTCCCTGACCTGGTAATTGTTCTAGGGTAAACGCCGAGTAGATTGCTTTCCCTGACATTAAGCCTTTTCTCCCTGTTAATTTCACCCTATTAACACTGCTGCTCAAATCCCCTAATGCTCCTCCCAGGCCCCTCGCTGCGCGAGCAAACCACAGTGTTAAAGTCCTGTCTCCACTGCACCCAAAACCGGTTTAGGATTCTCGCCTCTGACTTGGTTCCAACCAACTTGGGTGAGTTGAGTCCACATTGCCAGGGGCGGATTAGGGTTTTGTGGGCCCTTGGCCAGAGCAAGTGTGGACCCCTCCCCACCCCTTCTGCCTGCATTATCCCCCGCCCCAGCTTCCCCCCTCCCGTGCTCCAGCGGGCTTCCCCTGCTCCACCCGCCCACCCGGGGTAAGCCTCCATTCCCCGGGTAGGCGGAGTGGGTTGGGGCACAGGGGTGCTCATTTTTCTGGAGCCCCCCAATTGGCTGGGGCCCCTGGGCACAGGGGCTAATCCGCCCAGCGGCTAATCCGCCACTGCACACAACAGCTGTGTTTTACAACACAACTGTGTGTCTGTCTAGAGCGTGTATCCTCAGCTACCCCACTTCCTCTTTGTAGCCGTGCATCTGGGAAAATCGGGGCAGCTACCCCACAGCGTCCTAGCAATGGCGAGAACGCCTAGAAGATGTACGCACATGGCATCCGCAACATGGGGCAATGCATTGTGGGACGTACTGCCACAGTAAGGTCTGAGAAGGAGGAGGAGTGGCCTGTTCAGCTAGTCAGGCACAATTAGAGTCATGTCATTAGTGTTGGGCTTCCAGAGTTCTCTATGTGAGAGGCAGGCTTCCCTAGTGGATAGAGCACTCAATCTGGGCTCGGGGGACCTGGGTTCTATTCTTGTCTCTGCCACTGGCCTGCTGGATGACCTTGGGCAAGTCACACCATAGTCCATGCCTCAGTTTCCCCATCTGTAAAATGGGGATAATGCTACTGCCCTATAGAAAAGCTTGATATTATTCTCCATAGTGTCATTCTGCAGCATCGATATTGTGCTGAACCAATTAACAGGAATCCTGTGCCAGCCAGCAGTGAAGACAGGTTCTTACCTGCTGAGGCACTGAATTGAGTATGAGCCACGTGGTTTGCAGATGCAATCAGCGTTTAGACCCCACTGCACCGCTGGCAGGTCACGCGCTTCGTTCCCAGCGAGGGCCTAGGTTTCCCCACCTTTGGTCGAGACCAGCTTTGGAATTCTCTTGCCGTGGCCCCTGGAACGGAGACCCAAGCCGCTGCCACGCAACGCGGAGCCGGCGGTGTTTGGCTTCTGAGTAATTCTGTTGGTTTTTATGATCGCTTTGAATTGCATGAATTATTTAACGTGCAGCCTCCGTGACTTGCTGAGAGCGGCTCCAGCTGGGCCGGCGCAGGCAGGCTGTTGTGTGCGGTAGATGGCGGTTGCCTTTAGGAAGAAAGCGAGACGCTTGCTGCTTCCTTAGGAGTGGCCCAAGGCTACGGCCTTAGGTAGACTGGCCGCAGGACGTGATAGCTCAGATACCGCGGTGATGGGCACAGTCTACAATCCTTCAGAGAGACAAGGTGGGCGAGGACCAACTTCTGTGGGTGAGAAAGACAAGCTTTTGAGCTTCCACCGGGCTCTTCTTCAGGGCTGGGCTGTCACTGCTGTCTCCTGGCTGCTTGGGGGCCCATAGGAAATGAGTTTGGTGCCTGACTGTCATTGTTCCCTTTTGGCTTTGTGGAGCGTGCGGGGAGCCCAGCACCTGACAGGATCGGGCTCTTGGGAATGAACATCACCCCACCGCCCCACACACTCCGTGTTCACGACCGGTGTCTGCTCTCAGCAGCAGCATTGGGCAGAGTGACTGCCCACGGGGAAGCTGGCACTGCCCCGCGCCTTTCTTGGGCATGGAGGCCTCTCGTCTCTAGGGCTGTTGGATCTGGCGCCCGTTCACCAGCTCTGGGTGTTCTCGGCAAACCCACCCATCGCTGCGAGTGCTTTATTCGGAGCACGCGGGGAAAACCACACGTGGCCGTACGCTGTGTGGGGCCATGGCCGCAGACTCGCAGATGCTGACTTGGAAGATAATTGCGTACAGCTCTCTAAAACGTGTAGGGGACGGCATGTTTCATAACAGCGGAACGCCCCTCAGAGGCAGGAAAACGAGCCCTGTTTCCTTGTCTCCGTTGTTTTTTCCCCTTCATCCCATGTGAGCCCCACTGGTTTATTATGGTAGGGTTAGTCGTGAACCGGGAGGTCCATGCATTAGTTTGCTATTGTAGAGGTGTTCATAAACCCTGAGCTGCATCAGAGGTTTGTCACTGCCAGGTTGGTCATAGGCTCCGTTTTGTTATTGATTTGTTATTGTAGGGTTGCACCTAAGGACGGAGTGCCACGCACTGGCTTGTAGCGATGCTCAGAGGTATGGGCTGCGGCACGCCCTAGTTTGTTGCTGTAGGGTTGGGCATAAATGCTGAGCTGCCGTCAGTGGTTTGCTGCTGTTTGCCTGTTCCAGGAAACAGACGTGGAAGCCTTTGTCTTCGGGATATAAGGCAGCTAGGGAATCACAACGGGTGTCAGGAAAAAAGGGGAAATTGTTGGTAGGTTTCCCCCCCTCCCCTCCTTTGACAGTGTCCCTTAAAAAAACAAACAAGAATCACCCACATCTTTTATGTCTTAAATGCAAGAGAAATGTGTGTTGCAGACAGGACTGCGCTGGGGTAAAACAGAGCCTGTTTCACAAGATAACGGGGCCTCTTACAACAACAATCCAGGATTGGGCTAAAGAAGGATTCACCCCTTCCCCATCCCAGTCCTCTCCTCTTGCCAAAAGCAGTATAGGTTCTGGTCAGATAAGTGTCCAGGTGGTCAGGGGCTTCCCGGAGTTCTCAGAGGCTCTTCGCTCTGCAGATTTCCTGTTGAGACACTTGTGGATCATAGAGTTAGATCTGGATCTAAACATCCCTGAAGCCTGAGAGCTTGAATGGGCAGCTGCACACTTCCTGTATTAAATGGTTTCCTTTGTTTGATTAAGGAACAACAATGCAAAGAAAGAACAAAAGTAAAGTCTCAGTCAGAAAGAGCATGGTGCGTGCCTCCCCTCTGGAACAGGCTGCAGCAGCCGCTCTGAGAGCAATATGGCTGCTGCCTCTGCAAGTAGATGAATTTCTTAGAAATGTAAAAGTGCAGGAGGCAGAAAACAGGCACCTCCATTTCCAGCGTACACAGCCCACAGGGCACGCTGCTGAGTCTCTGATGCTGCCTGCTTGCGGTTGGGTTGGAAAACAGAGAGAAAAACCATTCTTATGGGATAACAGCAGATCCACTTCTGGCCCTCGCCAAAACCAGGTAGCACAATAGAGGAAAAATGAGTTAAAATGCGAGTTAAGAAGGTTTGGGATGAGTAATTTTGGGCTGGTTCTTATTCTACCCAGGCCAGTTTGCCCATCCCTACACAGAATAATGATGTAACAGTGAAGGTTTATCTGTGAAACATTTCTGTTGTGTTTTCTTAGAGGGTGTCTCAAATGCCAGGTGTTACTGACCAAGCGAGCTGGGTGGCAGTGGCTTGGTGAGCTGGGACTTGTGCACCTGGATCTAAGTTTCCTTTTTTAAAAAGTCTCAAATCCCTTGTGATTGCAAAGAACTTTCAAAGTGGGACCAGAGTGTGAGTGGTGTAGCGATATCTGCCTTGGGCAGCCTGAACTTTCCCATTCATCTGAATGAGGAGATGATGATAATGATGATGATGAGATGTTGACTCTGAAACCTAACAATGGCTGGTTAACTGTCAGCTGTTTCACGGCTGATCAAGGCATGCAGTAAAGGAAACAGTCTCACAAATTATGGAGCCTGCTGTGAGTGGAGTCTAGTTTGAGTGTCCAGGGGGTGGGGCTTGGTTTGTAGCTTGGGAGAGTACCATGACATTTGTTTCCAATTCAGTCCCTGACTTCGCTCTCCCCCAGAGGTAGCATATTAGTGTCAGGCTTCAGAAGAGAGAGACAAAGCCAAAAAGGAGGAGGCGATGAAAGAAAAGGGAGAGAGGGAAATGTCAGAGCAGGGAGGGTTGCAATTCAGTGGTGTTAAGGGTCCAGGGAGACAGGCTAGAGGTCTTGAGGGACAACAGAGAGGTGGATAGTTGGACAGGAAGAAGATGTGCCGAGATGGATGGGTGAACAGATGCTCCAGGTGGAAATCTGCAGAACCACACTTGAGCTCTTTGCATTTCCACTCTCGTTGCTTGAATGTGCCAAACAGGCCATCCCATCTGTTCCTCATTAGGAACTCGAGGTCTCGGAGAGATTCATTAATGCTGCACTGCTGTCAGCTCTGGCAGAGAGAACCTCATGGCACAGACGTTGGTGTCCCCGTCCCACCCTCGCCTCGCTAGTCTACCTGGCGCCGGGAACCCCGCTGTGGTGTTAAAAGCTCTGATGATTCATGCCTCATGCCAAGAACGCCTCCCTGGTGCTGTTCTCTCACTCCTGGCACCAGGATCTGCCCTGGGAACCCGATTCTGATTCGCTAAAGCAGCTCTGGCGCCAGGAAATCCACCCAGCTGCTGTTAACTCAGCCTTGGCACTACTAACCCATCCACCCCGGCGCTAGCAATACAACGTTGGCACCGGCTATGCACCCCAAGGCCAGTAACGTGATCCTGCTCTGTGCCGTTACTCCACCCTGGCACTAGATATGCAGAGCGCTGCTCGGTGCAGGGCTGCCTGCCGGCTCCACTCCCCAGAGGAAAGAAGCAGGGTGTGTCTGTGATGCCTGGAGAGCTCTGAGCAGCAAACCTTCAGTGACCGGCTTCCCTCCCTGAAAACAGAGAAAAAAATAAAACCCACGTTATGATCATTTCACAAACGCAAGCCGCCCCTTTGGCCCCGACGGGACTGCTGGCGTGACAGCTGTTTGCACGCCCTGTGTATGCACGAGGGCTGGTAACGTAGCCGTGGCCTGTAGCCACCCTGGCAGTGCCTGGCAGCACTGGATAGAAGCGAGCGCCTCTCGGGGGGGAGATCCAGGAATTGTTCTGTGCCATCTGTCCATGTGCTGGCATCTTCCTCCCGTCTCTGGCCGTGGGATTCTGGCACTGTCTGCTTTCTCCTGGGGTTGGTAATCTGGTCATGGTGCCAGCCTCTCCGTGCTTGTGCCCATAACTCCGTCTCAGGGCAGCAAACTGTATGTTGGTCACTCCATTGTAGTGTCAGCAATTCTTTTGAATGGGAGTTCCTAGCGCTGACCCCTTCTGGCCATGAAAGACCCCACAACGCTTTTCCTAAAAGCCGGGGCATTCGCTCCAGCATCCCGGTCCTATTCCAAACAGCGTAATTCTGTTGTGCTTGCGTAGATCATCCGTGTCCCCCCCTCCCCACCTTCAATGTAGTGTCATTCTGCACTTCCTGTCCTAAAGTGTCGTGGGCAGCCTATGGGCCCGCTTACAATACAAAATCGCTGGGTCACTCGACCTGGCTACATCCCACTTGTCTCCTGACAGTTCCAATATTGTTGTGCCTTGTCATGTAGATGGGACCTAAACCCATGTCTGCTGCAGTCCTCCTGCCGCACAGTTCAGGGACGTGGGATCTGATATGCTTGGGTTGGTATCTAACAAATGTCACTCATTTTAATCCCAAAATGTCCTACATTCCCCACTCTCGGAGAATTATTTGACAGAAATAAAAATTCGTGCTCCAGAGGTTCTAGTGAGTGATTGATGCTAAAGGAGGGAAGCCCACATAGTTTGTTTCCTACATACATAATGTTTAGGTGCCTGTCATTTTGGGGGTTCTTCAGGCATTTCTTTCCATATTGGGGCCGCGGCAGACGGAAAGGCATGCTTAGGTCCTGTCCGTGCTATGAGGTGGAACAATGTTTCAGACATGACACCGTGTTGTGACTTGGTTGCTCTCGCAACGTAGACGGGCCTTTTCTGTACGCTGTCAGACAGCTCTTGTGTTCCACCCCAGAGGTGGCCGCATTTCGATGAAGGAGCTTTGACTGGCATGAAAAGGCATACAAGTGGTGCGAAGGTATATTTTAAAAAAAGATCTGTCCGAGAGGAACAAGCGACACACCGTTTGGGCGCTTGATCCCCTGTTTGTCAGAAGCGTCCAGGCCTGATCAGCTGGTAGGTCACTGTGGCGTGTGTGCCATCTCTGCCGTCACTTTCCTGGCTCCCAGGGTCAGTGGTAGATGGATCGACTTGGGGTACAGTTGGTCGGAGTGCTTTGGGATCTTTGGAGATGGAAAGGGCTGTAGATCTGTGAGATGATGTCATTATTTATTAGCTCAAATCTCCTGCTGCCCTGCCGCGACCCTTGCGCTTTGATTTGCCTCTGTAGTGCATTAACGCTCTGGAGAGCCTTCCTCCGAGATGATTTCTCCAGGGCCCGCAGCAGCCTGGAGCTGTTACATCCCTGCTGCCAAGTCTCATCCCCACACACCTGTCCCGGTTCCCCTCTTGGATCCGCAGCAGATTCACAGGCATGGAGAAAGTTGGTCCTTGTGCATCTCGAGGAAGAATCGAGGGGTTAACAACTGGACTGTTCCATTTCTCCTCTTCTGTATGATGCACCTTGGTTTTTCCCGAATGGTTCAGCCAGAAAGAGAAAAGCGGGAGGGGGAACAAAGGGGAAGATGTCACTATCTCTAATCTATCTGTCATTTTTATTTTACAGCCAGTGTCGGGGAGGAGGGGAGCATGAAGCTGCTAGGACAATGCTGAGGAGGCCCCCGACCCGGACCCTGGGGAGGATCTGAAAACAGGTGAACGCAGAAGGAGGAGCGAGGTGGGGGGGGAGGAAGACGGACGGAAGGAAAGCAGGCTAGGAAAAAGCCTGGAGCTCCTTGGGAGTGGATCCCGGCTGCAGAGGGCTACGCCATGGCTACGAATTTTAACGACATCGTCAAACAGGGCTACGTGAAAATGAAGAGCAGGAAATTGGGGGTAAGTGAGGAGGGGATTGTGATGCATGATTCATTATCGCTAGCTTTGAAGGTCTCTCCTCTCCCTCCTCCACCCCGCTTCTCCCTGCTTTTGAAACACCGGGGCAGCTGCAAAATTCAGAAAGACCCCCTGCCCCCCCCCTCCCCAGTCCCTCTTTTGTGTTGAGAGCATCCTCGCTCGAGATTCTGTCTCTGGGTTATGCCCGAGCATCTTCCTCAACCCCAGCTGACTCTGAGCGCCCGTCCCCAGGACTCCTGTGCCGTGGGGAGGGGGCTGGCCACTGTCGCTGGTCATTCTGGGGACGGGGAAAGTTGCAGCTGTGGGGTTTCCGCAGGGGGAAGGCGAGGGGGGGTTGTCCTTTGAATTCAGCTGTAGGAATTTCCCTCCGAGAGCAAAAACTCGGCTGAATTTGGATCAGCCCAGCAGACAAGCTGTGCCTGGATCATTTTTTTTGGAAAAAAGCATCTGACCCCCTGGGTTATTTATAGGCGAAGGGGAGAGAGGCGAGAAGATGGTTTTGCACTTGTTGCTTTCTGTGTAATTCAGTAGGAATTTGGCACTGTGGTTTGTGCTCGTGCT
Source organism: Trachemys scripta elegans (assembly GCF_013100865.1). Classification (NCBI taxonomy): domain Eukaryota; kingdom Metazoa; phylum Chordata; order Testudines; family Emydidae; genus Trachemys; species Trachemys scripta. The sequence goes on along the minus strand of NC_048310.1, from coordinate 41,502,764 downwards.
GTCCAGACAGGGGAGGCTGCGGATTTAAAGCCACGATTCCAGGCCTACCGGCCAAACCCAGCTTAGATCCCTACACCCTGGTCGCCCCTGGGCCCCTTCCATGCCACTGACTGCGTTTGCACATGACGTCAGCACTGGCTAGGGAATAGTTAAGTCGCCCGTTGGGTCCCGAGCCTGTGCATCGCCTGGGATCCCTGGGAGGTTGGTTGTGAAGGCGGAGGAGTGTGTGGGTGGAAGTCGGGGGTGGGGGAGACGTACATGGTGCTGTACTTCCCTGTAGGGGGATGGGAGGTAAGATGGGATGTGTTAGCAGGTCACTGATTTGGGGCCCAGAGCTGGGCATGCTCCGCTCCCATGGATTGCAATGGGGCCTTGAGGTGATTTCCAAGGATTGGGTCCTTAGCGAGAGAACCGGGGTCATTGATCTGCTTACGGGAATCACGCTCACTGCATGGACCGGGTCCCAGGAGCTCTGTGCCGCTCCGGAGCCAGTGGCAGGCAGAGGCTGCTCGAGGCTCAGGGATGGCAGGGGGAGCTGCTGGTAGAGGAGGTGCAAGTTCTTGCTCCACCCTGCCCCTCCCCCAAAGAGCAGTTCATTTTTTGTCAGGCGAGATGCAGGTGATCCCACGTGACTGGGGCTCCCAAGCTGGTTGGCTTGACCCATATTTTAGGCAGAGTTGGTGGAGAGCCGGTGTGCTTCGCATTTCAATGGAGAGGGCTCCGTACCGGGATCCGTTCTTAAAGGGGCCAAACTGCAGTTGCTGAGACAAAGAAACCCCCAGCCTGGCGCTGGGTGGAGCCGTGGGGCGGTGCACGGGCCTTTCCCCCCCCTGCAAAAGGAGGTCAAACCCTGGTTCATGGCAAGGGCAAGATCTCGGTCTGGATGTGAAATAAACCATCGCACAGGTTATTTGGCTGTGAGTGGCATCTCTGCTCGGGATGGAGTCAGGTCTGGGGCAGGGCAGGGTGGACGCTGGTGCGGGGGACCAGGGTTGGAATAGCATGGGGGGGCTGCGGGTCAGGATTGAGGGGCATCAGCGGAGCTGGGTGTTTGGGCCCAAGCACTGGGATAGAAGGGGAGCGGTGGGTTGGGATTTCGGGGCACTGGCAGGGCAGGAATAGCCGGGCCCCCACATCTCAGCTCTGGTGGGTTGCAGCTGGGCCTGGCTCAGCTGTTTGAGGGCAGGGTGTGCACAGCGTCTGGGCTCTGGCCAGCACTAAATCACCCCCAGATAATGTCACTCAGCCATCCCGCCTGCAGCTGCCGTCTGGGCACATTCTTCATCCCGGCCCTGGCTGCCCCGGGTCCTGCCCATGGGGAACGGCAGCTGTGGGGAGCCCGTCGAGCATCCCGATGTTCCCCAGGCGTCCACGCTGCAGCAGCCCCTGGGCCCAGCCACAGGGTACAGTTTGCTCGTGGCCCCGTGGTGGGCTGCGGGATCCAGGGCTCCAGCCCTCCAGAGGGACTGCCTGTGGGTCTCGGCTTTAAAGTGGAGTTACTGCTGCTGGGCACCAGCCTGTCCCCACTGAAAAGGAGTGGCCCCTGCGCCCTGCCGTACGGGGTGAGAGAGGAGCCTCGCCTCCCCACGCTCCCTGGCATTTCCTGCCGACAAGGCGGCCGGTTGCAATGTGGCCCATGGGAAACCCGCTAAGTCTCCCAGGCCAGTCGCTCACTAAGGACTTGGGGATTTGAACCGGCGACCTCATGGTGAAAGGCCTCGTCGGTCGGTCAGCCCCAGGGCCCTGCGCCAGCTGGATCTCTGCCATGCCCTGCTGACCATTCCCAGCTGCGATCCTTTCCTCTTGCCACTGAGTGGGTGCGGCCTTCTGCCGAGCCAGCAGACCGGAGCCGCCCGGGTGCATGTGGTGGATCTGCGTCTATCTTGGGCACGGTAAAGTGAGACAAAAGAGCTTTCGTGGCTTAGTGCTTCTGTCACGCATTCACCTGCCCTTCGCCGGCATGAGGGATCCAGCCTCCCAAGCTCTCCTCTCAGATGGGTCTCTAGCCCCCTTGGGCAGCTGGGGAGACGGAGCCCCAGAGCTGGGGGAGGGGGACAGGCCAACGTTTTCCCAAAGTGGCTGCTTGAGGCATCCGGGTGGGTCCCCGGAAGCGTCTGAAACCAGTGGCCGCGCCCGGAGCTTTCCCAGCATGCTCGGGATCTAATGGGGGCCTTGTCAACGCCAGGAGCTGTCAGCAATTCTCTCCCCGCTGCTCCAGCGTTGGTGCAGCTTCAGGGGAGGGAGCCGGGGGGGTAGCCGAGGTGGCGAGACCCAGCTGTGGGGACGCCGGGCGTCTTGAGCGGGGAGGCCAAGCGCGGCTAACGTTGCTCCCGCCTCTGGATGAGGGAGAACGTCTGATTATCTTCCATGCCGGTGCCGCCTCAGCCTCCTTCCCATGGTTCTTGCTCCTGCGCCCCGTCCCTGTGTGCCAGGCTCCCCTCTCCTCATTCAAAGCCCTCCTTTAAGGGGCACGGCTGCTGCGAAGCCAGCGAGCGTCGGCCAAGTGCTGCCGCTGGCATCAGGTGCTGAAGAGAGCGAGGTTCTGAGGGGTAGGCCCGGGACCAGCCTGGGAGTGAGGAGAGGGTCCCCCAGCCTTGTGTGGCTGGGATACATCCCCTGCCCTTGCACTTCCTCTCGTGCGAGGGCTGTTCGGTGAGTGCTGCCCTCTGCAGGACTGGGTAGGACTCGGCCCAGCCCAGGTGGCCGTGCTGATGCGCAGAGCCGAGCGTCCGCCGCACTCTCTTAACGCATGGGGCAATGGCCTGGTGCCGCCTCCTCCTAAGGACACAACGTGGCCTGGGCCTGCAGACGCCTCTAGCTCTCCTGGTTGGCATTATCTGCCCCTTTACATTGTGAGCTCCTCAAGGCGGGCTGTGTCTCCCATTGGGTCATGCACCGTGCGTAGCCCGCTACTGCCACTTAACGACACTGTGAGGTTTTGGGGTTCAACCCAGACCAGTAGGGGGTTCTGTCCTCACCTGCCCTGCCATTCTGGGGGCCTCTAATGCTGTGCTGCTGTGGCTCACAGCCCGGATCCCGGCCACCAGCATGCGGGTCACAGCCTGGCTTCCACTGCCTGGTTACTGTTTGCAGAGTGACTCCAACGCCTTGCCCCCAGTCCCAGATTGCCCCCAGTCCGCCTGCCTGGGTCGTGTCCAGCCCTCTCCTGGGACACTCACAGACATTGGTAAGTTCGTTGCGTCTTTACAGAGTCAGTGCGCTGCGGCTCGTTAATGTAACTGGCCTTTGACATACACCCTCATTTCAATCCCAGCGCTGGTCTGGTTTGGATCAAAAGTACAAGAAGTTTATTTAATCCAACAGAGAGAGGATTAAGTGATGCCAAGTATAAGGAATAAAGATAGATGGGGTTACAAGCAAACAGAATTTAAAATACACTTCTAAGGCACAACGTGGTTTCAGAAAGGGACAGTCTTTGGTAAGTAGGGTGACCAGATGTCCCGATTTTATAGGGACTGTCCCGATTTTTGGATCTTTTTCTTATATAGGCTCTGATTACCCGCCACCCCGTCCTGATCTTTCACACTTGCTCTCTGGTCTCCCTGTTGGTAAGCAGGTTTCTCACCTACACTCAGCTCCAGGAGACGTCCGCCTCTTTGGGCGACGGACCCAACGCTCTGTGATTTTTTTAAGAGCTCTGGCCTCTGGAATCCCCCAAGTGATGGATGCCCCCCCCCCGGTGTCTTTTTGCCCCCCTTGTATCACCCCAAAGTTCATTCTTCAAGCTTTCTGCTGCTCTTCCTTTCTTGTGGACGTCCCATCCTCCTGCTGATGCGTGTGCAAAGGGACTTGCAACGTTTTGATTCCAGGCTGCTTGATTTACATTGGAGACAGGTAGACAGCAGCCACCCCTCCCGTCTGGGAGAAAACCTGTTTCTCCCTTTGTTTGGTCGCAGACTTTAAAGCACAATATATCAGTGAGGCTCCATAAATCCTCCTACAGTGTTAGTGTCTGCATTTTACAATGATAATCAGCAGTGCGTCACAGGCTTTTATAAAAGCCCTCACTCCTTCACTGCTGTAATACAGTAACATCGTATACAGTCAGTTGCTTCACGTGCTTCCGACCCCCTGTCTTTGTAGCTGAGGCTGTCTCCCCTACTGATGCCTTTCTTCACCTTTTATGTAAATGGACCTTCCTTGTCTCTGGTCACATGTTGCCTAATTTACATCAGAGACGCTTTCGAGCAGGTGGAACACGTTCCTTTGTCTGCGACAGGCGTGGCTTAGGCCAAATACATTTTAAGGACATCTTTGCAGCATGTATCTCTGAAGTCCTTTGGGGGTTTACCGGACATCGTGCGAGAATATTAATGATCAGTGAGTTATTAGTTTTCCAATGACGTATGACATGCCACCTTTGGGGTATATACCATGACCACAGCGTGTTAGGTGTAGTGAGTATGCCCGGTCTGACGAGTTGCTGATGCAAAGTAGTGAATCCCCACTGGGCCTCTGTCACAGGCACCCCAGGCCAGCACGGACAGACAGCTCCTGCTCTCGTTGAAGCCATCGGTGGTGTATGGAGCTGCAAAACTGCAGTGCCTTTGTTTTCTGAGTACTGCCCCTTTAAATTCCTACGCGCACTGACTGTGGAGGCAGCAGCAGCGGCATGATGCACACACTGTGCTCTCTCTTGTGTAGCCTTCATTTTAGTTTGTTCCTGATTATTTATTTTTCTCCTTTAAAATAAAAGGCTGAGAGGAGCTGAATGCCTGTTGGATGTGGCAGGACAATGTGGTTGACTCCAGCCAGGGCCAGGGAAAATGATGGCACAGGACACATGGGATCAGTTCCTTGCTCTGTCACTTAATCTGGGCCTTGGTTCCCCATCTGTAAAATGGGCACATTAATTGGTGTCTGTGAGGCGCTTAGCTATTGCAGGTCTGGGGCCAGCGGTGTCCAGACCTAGACTAGCATCCCACTCACAGAAGCCTCTGGTATCGTCGTCTTCTCTGTAGCCTCAAAGTGAGTGGGCTGTAGCCCATTTCTGACACTGAGCCAGGCCCATCTGCTGCTTATCAGGGACCATCTGAAAGGAGCTTCTGTTCCTGTCGGGGGCTGGCACTTCTCCAGTTCCCCAGGTGCTGCAGACACTCCCCAGACAGAGGTGTGTGAGGGACACACCCGCCAAGAAACAGTCAGGCCTGGATCCTGTAAGCCAGAGCTCTGTGTGCAGAGGGCTACAGGACTGGGCCACAGGGAGTGCTGGGGTGGCGGGAAGTCCGCATTCCCTGGACCAGCCCTCTCTGCAAATTGGCTCTCGGAGCCTCGCTGGCTGTGGGTGTCACGGGCTCTGAAATCTGCATCGGGCTAATTCTCCCAGACAGCTCAGTAAAGATGTTTTCTTAGAAGCAGCCGGAGATTCGCCGGAGGCGGGCCTGGGCGACCGGGCTGGGAGGAAGTGCTACGTGCCAAACAGCCGCTGAGCTCCCAGGGGGCTTGTTATGTGTCTGCAAAGCTACAGCGCTCTGGTTCCCTGCGTCTGGGCTGTCCAGAAACCTGGGTGTTTCGCACAGGCTTTCATCCTTCATGCTCACCGCGCTCCCTCCTGCACGGGGCGCAGAGCAAGTCTGGTTATACGAAACCAAACTCGTGAGGAGATGTGATCAGCACAGTCTGGCCTGGCTCCGGCGGGGCACTGCTGGGGGGAAGCTCGCTGCAGTCTGGCCTGGCTCCGTCTGGGCACTGCTGGGGGGAAGCTCGCTGCAGTCTGGCATGGCTCCAGCTGGGCACTGCTGGGGGGAAGCTCGCTGCAGTCTGGCATGGCTCTGGCAGGGCACTGCTGGGGGGAAGCTCACTGCAGTCTGGCGTGGCTCTGACAGGGCACTGCTGGGGGGAAGCTCGCTGCAGTCTGGCCTGGCTCTGGCCCAGCAGCTGGCGCTGAGAGCAGGCAGTGGGTGCCAGGGTGCAATCCCCGGGATTAGAGGCAATAGCTCCGTGCGCGGACAGACAGACAGACCTTCTGGCTCAGCAGCCATGGCAGCAGAGCCGGGAAGGGCCAGTCGATCTCCTTCCCTCCAGCAGGCAGGGAGCAGCGAGCGAGCTGGTTAATTTCATGCGAATTACAGAGAACAAAGAAGGGGGGGCAGGAAAGGGAAGGTGAATAGCTGGGAGGGAAGTGATGCCGAGGGCTGGCAGGGAGAGGAGAAGCGGGGGGGGTGAAGGTGGCAGCTCCCCCAGAACAAAACCGCTGGGAAGGAGGGAGCGGGGGTCGAACTGCTGCAGGGAGAGGACCAGGAGGGGACTGCTGGGGCCCGAGGGGCAAAGCAGCGAAGGGCCCTGTGCTAGGCAGAGGGGGCAGGTGTGTGTGTGCCCGGGGGAGCACGCGCAGTCAGGCAGACATGGCCGCTGCTCCGGTTGCCGCTCATTAAGTGAGACTGCGCTGCAATTAACGCTGGCAGAATGACGGGGCGGGGGGAGGGCTTGAGCACCCCAGGGGAGCAGGGGGTGGGGCAGGAGAAGCTGTAAATCCAGCCGGCCTCCACTCCCCCCAAATCCAGGTTAGCCTGCAGGGCGAGTCCTGGGATTCTGCAGACGCTGGTGCAGGCAGGGAAGTACCTGCTGCCCGTTTACCCTCCAGAGAGGAGCCAGACCACAACAGCCCATCAGTCTGCCCACCCACGGTCACTGGCATCTGGACTAACTGGATTCCTATTGTAGCACCTTCTGCCCAGAGTGCTCGACAGACACTAATGAGTTAAATCCCACCATCCCCTGAGTGGTATTATCCCCCAGGGAAACTGAGGCACGGGAGGGTCAGCGCAGGGGCCCCGGCTCGGGTGTTGTTGATTCCTTGGTCCCGGGCTGAGATCGCTAATCACCCCACAACAGTTCAGGACAGGAAGTGAAGAAGGAGCAGCCAGTTGGGTATGGAAGAGCCTCAAGATGCGTCATGTCCGGCTGCAGCAGAAAGGCAGAGCCAGCGGCTCTGAGCTGCCGTGACCGGTTGGAGCCCGGCTCGGCTGCTGCGCGCGGTTCTGCCTGGCGGGAAGCGGGCGAGGGCGCAGCGCGATGGGAGAAAGACGATAGCGGCGTGGAGCAACGTCCGTTCCAAGCTGAGACAACAGGCGTTCGTGGGCATGGCGAGGATCTCCCTCCTTCCTGTGTGTTGTAGAGAATGTGTCCTAAACCCCACCAACCTTTGTGGTCCAGGACTCCTGGGTTCTGCTCTTGGCTCCTTGCGTGCGTCTCTGCCCCTTGCTGTGGCTCGGTTTCCCCTCTGTGAACTGAGGCGAACGATGAGGCTGGCATCCCTCATGTTCGTACCGCGCGTTGAGCTCCTTGGAGGCAGGCCGCTGGGGCGGTGTGCGGTGCTGGCTGACGGCGGGGCGCCTTTCTCGCTGAGAGAGAAACCGTCATAGGTGGCAGCTGGTAACAAGGGAGTCTCGCCCGTTCCTCTCAATGGGCTGGGAATGCCCCTTCGAAATGCCCCTGGCGTTAACCCTTTCGCTGCTCAGCTGGTGCCAAGACTGGCGCTCCCTGCCCCATCCTCCCGTGCCAGCGGGCTGTCAGCCTTCCGTTTGCCGGCTGCTCCGGACGTTGGCTGCGGTGCTTTGGGAGCCGGCGGGGACGTTACAGTGGTGGTGCTGTCGGGCGAGCGGCCGGTGCAGCCGGGGGAGGGACCCCTGGGGCACAGCAAAGGACGAGCCATCGCCCTGTTTGGAGACGCCCAGGCACTGGCTGGGCACGCTGCTGCGGACTGGCTCAGTGCGGTGTTGCCGGGATTTTAACCACCTCTCCCGGCAGGTTTATGGTCCGGGCTAAAACACGAACCGCTTGAGCCCAGCTACTCAGTGGAAGCTGTAACAGTCACCCACAGGCTCTCTCACCCCCAGAAACCCCGAGGGTGCAGCCCCGTGGGATAGACAGCGACTAGAAACGGTTGCACATGGTTCCTGACCATTCTCTCCGGGACGTGGCTAATAGAGCACAGAGCCTGGCACAGGTGGGGCCTAGCGCATGGGCTGGGGCTTGGGAGAGCTGGGTTCTATTCGGGGACCTCAGGCCAGTTGCTTTGCCTTCCTGTGCCTCAATTTCCCCATCTGTAAAATGGGGACCCTGATCCTGCCCTCCTTTGGGAAGTGCCAAGGGATTCATTGGTATTGTCTTTTGGAACAGGGTGAGGAGGGACGCGGGGAAGAACCTTCCTGGGAATTTTAAATACCTCCCCTCCCATCTCAGCAAAAGTGCAATTTAATCCACTGCAAGGGTGAAAAACAGAAGACGTTTCTGGGTGGGTCCCAGGGCTGAGCCCTTCCTGGCAGATGACTTGGAACTGCCCAGGGGAACCACTCCACCGAAGGCAGGGAAAGCTGCCCCACCCACAGCTCGGGTTGGTGGCTGAATTCGAACAGGGGCGCTCCCGGCCAGCAGATGGTTGAGTTGGCACCTCTGCCAGCCGCCACCAGCCTCCGCTGCCAGCTACAGGATTCCTGGGGCCCGCGGAAACTCTGGGCTGGCCGCGGCGAAGGCTCTCTGCTTTAACAAGCAGACGGATATTTGTGAATGCCCCCTGCGTTTGTACGAGCGCCATGAGCAGCGCTGGCTGCTTTGGTTTCTGTGCCAGCCCTCTGGGGCTGCAGGCGTCAGGGGTGTCCGGTCCCCCCGGCCCTGCATCCCGGCGGGGGAGCGGTTTGCACCCGTGCTATCTGCGATGACGGGGGAGAAGCGGGCTCCTGGTCCTGGTTCCCCTCCCGTCCTGAACTGCAGCGGAGCATTGCTCTAAACCACTGAACGGCTGCCGGGCCAGATCCCCAGCTGGTGTAAATTGGCATAGCTCCAGTTCAGGTAGTTTAAAGTGGCTCTTGAAGTGACCCTTGTGGATTTAGGACCTGGTTCTGATTTAAAAAGGGAGTCACTCCATAGGGGCCAGGGCGGTCACACACCGGGGAGTAAGTCGGGAATAACTCCATAGGGGCCAGGGCGGTTACGCGCCGGGGTGTAAGTTGGGAGTCACTCCGTAGGGGCCTGGCCAGTTCCACATGAGGGTGCAAATCGGGAGTAACTCCATAGGGGCCAGGATAGTTACGTGTGGGGTGTAAGTCGGGATCTACGGTTACGCGCCGGGGGGGAAGTCGGGAGTCACTCCGCGGGGGCCAGGGCGGTTACGCGCCGGGGGGGAAGTCGGGAGTCACTCCGCGGGGGCCAGGGCGGTTACGCGCCGGGGTGGAAGTCGGGAGTCACTCCGCGGGGGCCAGGGCGGTTACGCGCCGGGGGGGAAGTCGGGAGTCACTCCGCGGGGGCCAGGGCGGTTACGCGCCGGGGGGGAAGTCGGGAGTCACTCCGCGGGGGCCAGGGCGGTTACGCGCCGGGGGGGAAGTCGGGAGTCACTCCGCGGGGGCCAGGGCGGTTACGCGCCGGGGGGGAAGTCGGGAGTCACTCCACAGGGCCAGGGCGGTTACGCGCCGGGGGGGAAGTCGGGTCCGTGGCAGCAGACTCCGGCTCCTAGCTGGTAAGGGGCACTGGGCGTGGCCGGACAGAAGGTGCTGTGGGGCTGTAAGATGTTGTTTCCCTGCACGTTGACGCCAGGTCCCCTTGGCGCTGTGTGGGGCGATTCCTCGCTCGCGCAGTGGTTACTTTGCAAACACTGAGTGGCATGTACCAGCTGCTGGCTCTGCCCTTTGCCGTCCAGGGCTGGCGATTGTCCCTCGTTCTTGGCTTGCCCTCCGGTGTGTGCGCGCTCTGGGATCCGCCTCAGGCAGCCTGTCCCCCTTCTCGCTGCGTCCATCCAGAGCGCCTCGAACAGGAGCGAGCCGCTGTGCGCTGACTTCCCCCAGGACTGGGCAGGCCTGGGGACAGGAGAGTTTCCAAGCAGCAGCCCCAGGATCGGAGCTGTTGCTGGGAGCAGCTTCCGCTACACGAGGCATCGGGGTGTTTTCCGGTTTGTGGGTGACAGGCAGGGCCGGGAACAAGTGTCTGTGAGGCTTGGGGTGTTCCCGTGCAGTGGGGCCGAGCTGTCCCCACCTCTCTCTGCCTTTCAGCTCTGGTGGGTTTGGGGTGAGATGGACCCTGGGGCACGGCTCCTGGGCTGGGCCGCAGTGCTTGGGGCACACGATCCTTTCTCAGGTCAGGGCCGTGCGCTGTGACTGGCACGGGTGCGAATGGATCCATCGCCCTGAGGAATGGCAGCCCAGCACGCTCGCAAGGGGCGGCGAGGAGACGAAGGGGGTGAGCCAGTGGGGCTGCAGAGATGAGAGGATGTTGGGGAAGGGGGGACACCGCGGGGGAGCGTTGGCATGAGACTGTGCATGCGGTGCGAGCAGATGGGAAAGAAAGGGGCGTGGGCTCACTTGGCATCTGGGATACCTGGGGTGTGGCCGAGCGCTGCCCATCCTGTCCTTACCTTGCCATTGTTTGCTGCCTCGGCATGCTGGCCTGGGGACCCCCTGGCTGGAGCGGCCCATGCTCTGTGCTGGGGACCGTGTGCTCCTCTGTCTCATAGGCCACGTACTGCTAACAGCTAGTGGAGATGCTCCTGGAGTTAGTTTTGCCCTCTCTTCACCCACGGCCGCTCAGCAGAATCTTGTGGGGGGCAGGAGAGTGACACGGGGCGGGTTCGAGGTCGCCGTGGCTTTGTTACACCTTGCATGCCGCCGCCATGCCAGCCTCCATCCGGGCATCAGCTGGTGGGCGGTGCTTCTGCTTCCTGTTCTGTTCCCAGCCACAACCTCCTGCCAGACCAGAGAGGAGCGAGCAGGGGGCGGAGAAGGGGTGGCGTGAGGGCGGGGCCTAAATGAGAAGGGGTAGGGCCATGGTTCGGGCGCTGTTGGCTCCCCCGCTCTTGCCCTGGTCCTTCCCCAAATCTCTGCAGGGCTGTTCCCTACGGTGTAGGGTCCAGTCTGCACCACACAGCTCCATAAAACAGGCAGCTGTAACGTGGTGTCTGGTCCTTTCTCATTGGATCGATTGATCGATCTGACTGTCTTGTCTAGGGCCCCAGGCCCTGCAGTTTCTGAGCCCAGTTACTTGTTCAGATTCACACAGATGTGGCCATAACGCTCACAGCTCCTCGGCTCTCCTTGGCCTAGAAGAAGCTGGACTGACCCGTGATAGGAAGCAAACGGGGTTTCACTGCAAGAGGTTTCCTCTGGATTTTGCTATAAATGAGGTTTGGTCATTGCTCAAGTTTAGGGCTTAACGGTAACCCGATGCTGCCCCTTCTTCAGGGATGTAGCAGTTCCCCGGGCAGGGTCAGCAAAGGGAGGTGCTGAGTGTTGCTTACTTTGCTCCATGTTGGATGCTGTTTGTGGGCTAGTGGTGGCAGGAAAACCCCAGTCAGGGGGTGTTTGATCGTTGGGTAAAAAGCCCCCAGCCAGATGTCCCTGTGCAATTGCAGGGGTGCTGCAGCCTCTGTGTTGGTGTCTCTCTGGCAGATCTATCGGAGATGCTGGCTGGTGTTCAGGAAATCCTCCAGTAAAGGGCCCCAGCGGCTAGAGAAGTATCCGGACGAGAAGTCAGTGTGCCTGCGTGGAAGCCCAAAGGTTGGAGAGTCTCTGCGTATCTGCTGCCCCTTTGCTCTGACGCGGCTGAATAAATCACCGAGGCAGAGCTCCTGCCCCCAGCCAGCGCTCTTACCCCATTCCCCACAGCGCTGCCTGCTGGGTGGGACCGGAGCAGCTGGGCGCTCCCCCATAGCCAGCGCTCCCTCCCCACTTGTCGCAGTGATTCTTATGGGGCCTGGCCTAAAGTACGTTGCGGTGAAGACTACCTTGGGCAGGGTGATTGTTATGGGGTATGCACGGTATGAGGGTATGCAGGATCCAAGTGTCATGGCCCTTTACCTGCCAATGGCCCGATGAGCTTACGTTTCTCCTTCCCCACCCTGGGTTCCTCAGGAGAACCGTTTTCTGACCAGATGTTTTCTTGCTGCAGTTGATCTCCGATAGCTATGGGACTCTTCCCTTGAAATACAGGTTCCCACGTGTCTTTCTATGCCCCCCATGCTGAGGGCCCCTGCGGCTCTCCCTGGGGAAGGTAGAGGCTCCCCCTGAATATCTAGTGCCGAGCGGTGGAGAAACCAAGAGGAGCCAGGCGGAGGAGGGAGACTTTGAGGGAGCCCTGGTGCTCGGTGCAGAAAAGGAGGGGAGTGGGTGGGGTGCGGAATGCAGATGGCAGCAGCTCAGGAACGCGTCTCCCTCTGCAGGTCACGGAGATCAGCAACGTGAAGTGCATCACGCGATTGCCGAAAGAGACCAAGAGGCAGGCCGTGGCCATCATCTTCACCGATGACTCGGCCAGGACCTTCACCTGCGACTCGGGTAGGAGGATGTCTGCGGGTTTTGGCTTGGAGCTGGCACGGTCGCGAGCTGCCGGGCTGGGGAAAGGCCAGGGGAAGCAAACAGAGAGATTGGGACTGGCAGCCAGGACGCCTGGGTTCTCCTCCCAGCTCTGCCTCTGATTCCTTCTGTAACGGTGGACAGGTCACTCCATCTTGCCGGGCCAGGCTTTCAGAAGGGTGTGGAGCCCTTTGGAGAACGTGGCCCACCGTGCCTGTCGCCCTATCTGTGCAGCGAGGCCCCTGTGACTGCCAGGGCAGTGTGGCCTAGAATCGCCGCTTTGACATTCCCAGGCCTTGTGGTTGCAAAGTCAGCTTGAAAACGTGCCTGACTGGCTGGCGTCTGCCTGAGTCTGCAGAGAGCCTGAACTCGCCACTGGCTGGGTGCAATCCCCTCACTTCCTCTTTAGGGCTCAAAGTCACCTCCACAGGCTAAAGATGACCATTTAAATAGCTACATTGTTAACTGGTCGTTTTTAGCAGCAACACCCATCTAATACGTTTACCTCACAGACCCAATCCCCTTCCTCGCCTTTCTGGGGGACCCCACCGCCCCTAGCCAGCTGCCGAAACCGCCTGCTTCCCCTGGACAATTTCTCTAACGCTGTTGATCCAAAACCATGGGGGCAACATAAGGACAGAATCGGAGCTCAGCAGAAATAACCCCCGGGCGACTGTGCTGATTGCAGGATTAATTCTCCTTCGTTAATTAAATCCCTTCGTTCTGAACGCCAGGGAAGCTGGCTGAGGAGTTCCAGCCTGCCACCCAATCCGGGAAGCCTGCAGGCCTGGGAGCCAGGCTGCTGTGGCACGCCGGGGGGCTTGAGGGAAATCAGCCCGCCCCTCGTGTGGGGACTGCGGGGGTTAATCCGTCCATGTGGGTAAAGCGCTTTGAGATCCTGGTTCCTGACAGCCTGGCCTGGCCTGGCGGGGGGAAGGAGGGAGAGCTCCTTCAGAGGCGTTGTGCCTTCTCTGGCTGCCAGCTCCACCACCGCTGCTGGGAGCCTCTTTGCTCCCCTGGGCGAGGCAGGGCTGGGCCTGGGCCGGAGCCGGTTGGGAGACTCCCAGGTGCTGGCGGCGGGGTAAGTGATGCTCTTCCCTCTGAGTCAGTGCTGAGCCAACGCCCCGGCACGGTGTCATGGGCCAGGCTCCCATCCTAGCCTGGAGGTCACGGTGTTCCCCGTAACCGTGACTTTGATTTAAGTCCGTGAGCCCCGTGAGGGCAGCTCCTCTCCCCTCTGGGTGTTGTGACCTGGCCCGCGTGGTGGTGGCCCCTCGTAGGGGAAGATGTGCCAAACCCGACCCCATGCGCTAGGTGGCAATGCCAATCAAACCTGGCCCTCCGCACCTCCATCTCCGGAGGGGCGGATGCACCAAACCCCGAGAGGTGCTGTGTGCACAGGTCACAATGTTCGGAGCAGGGAGCTGGCGCCCCCCACAGGACAGGAGCTGCTGCTGCGGAGTTAGCGTGGGATGGGATCGCTTCCCCGCCCAGCCCCTCGCTCCCCCCCCTTTCTGTGACATGGCCTCGTTTCCGGCACCTCTGCCAAACATTGATTGAAATTGTAATCTTCGCCATGGGGCACTGTGTTGGGAATAAGGTGTCAACCCCCCGGTGCTGAGCACTTGTCGTTATTGGAAATCGCATGAGGAGGGGTGTTAACTCTGGGGTCACCGTCAAATTCAAACCAGAGTAATTTCTGCCAACCCAAAATCTCCCCTGGATTTTCCACTGGAGAAGGCATTTTCCACTACCCTGGCTAAAAACTACTCTGTAGTACTGCTGGTGCAGAATGTCTGCTGTGTTCCGCCCCAGAGGTGGCTGCATTTCACTGTTGGGCAAGTGATCTCTTTACTATATGGACTGGGCCACAATCCGGACTCCCTCCTTTGTCCTTCCTGTGGCAAAGTGCCCACTGGGCACCAAGTGCCCGTGAGGACAAAGGAAGAATCTCCTAAGCATGGACTCCGGGAACTGGCCCATCATACAGCACTTGGGATCCTTTGTAATGAACGAGGCTCGAGAAGGGCAACCTGGCCTGCTCAGTCTGTAGAGCATGGGGCTCTGGCGGTGCAGGTTTGAGCCCCGGGTTGGCTTGGGGGTGCTCCAGGGTGAACAGATTGGATAACAGGTGACCCGTTGATCTAGCAGACAAAGGTATAAAAAGACCTGGAAGTTAACACTAGACAAATTCAGGCTTAAAGTGCCACGTTTTGACAGGGAGGGTAATTAACAACTCACCCGGGGTCGTGGTGGATTCTCCAGCACTGGCCATTTTTAAATCGAGATTGGCTGGTTTTCTAACCGATGCCCTTGATCAACCAGGAATTAATTCAGGGAAGTCCAATGGTCCTGGTTATGATCACATTGGCCTTACAAGCTGGGAAGTCCCAGTGGTGCATTTCTGCTGCAGCCATGTGGCTCCAGCCAGCAGGACACACACTGCAAGGTGTGACCATAGTGCAGGGCAGGTCTTCTGTTGGGGGAGGGGGATCCTGTGTAACGGGGCGTTCGCCAGCTGGCTTGTGCTGGGGGAGCCTGTGGGACGCTGTGGGGGCAGGGGCTGACGGGCGGCTCTTGGCTCCCTGCAGAGCTGGAGGCCGAGGAGTGGTACAAGACCCTGTCCATCGAGTGCCTAGGAGCACGTCTCAACGACATCAGCCTGGGGGAGCCCGACCTCCTGGCTCCCGGGGTGCAGTGTGAGCAGACAGGTGAGCGCTGGCGGCGCCTGGCAGGCTGCCCTGGGGGAACAGAAGGCAGCTGGGATGGGGAACGCCCTGAGAGAGGGGGCTGGGCTCCCCCCTCCTTTAGGAGTACGAGGGGGCATTGGGAGGGGGCCTGGGTCTGTCCCACCGTGGCAGTGGGGGTTGCGTGTGGAGGGTCCACACTGGGACAGGGGGCCTGGGCTCGTCCCCCCTGGGGGATGGGATGGGGAGGCCCTGGACTTGCCCCCCTGGAGAGGGCGGGGGTGTAGGGATGGTGCCTGTCTTGGTTTCAGCTGCCTGTCTCCCTCCGCAGATCGGTTCAACGTGTTCCTGCTGCCCTGCCCCAACCTGGACGTGTACGGGGAGTGCAAACTGCAGATCACCCACGAAAACATCTACCTCTGGGACATGCACAACCCCCGGGTGAAGCTCATCTCCTGGCCCCTGTGCTCGCTGCGCCGCTACGGGCGCGATGCCACCCGGTTCACCTTCGAGGCCGGCCGGTAGGACGCTCCTCTCTCCTTCTGCCCGGCCTGCTGGGAGCACCAGGCAGGGAGCTCCGGTGCTGGGGCAGAGCGGTCTGATTGCAGATGGGGGGCGAGCTCTGGCGGGCCGGGATCCTGAGCCGCCGGAGACATCCCTATAGACACACTGGGGGAATAGGAGTAATAATTGTGCTTGTGGAAGTGAGGGAGGGTGAGATTCCCTCACTGCTCTGCCGATGCACCTCGGTTCCAGCCCGGGGCCTCTCCAGAATGGAAAGGAGAAGGGATCCTGCGCGGGTGGTTTTTGCAGTAGGGACTAGTGACAAGAACGCTTGTCAATTACAACTTGTGGCAGGATTTGAACCAGGGTCTCCAGCTGTCTAAGTGCAGTTGCCTGACCACCCACGTCCCCCCCCCCCCCCCTTGAAGGTTTGTGCCAACTTTGTTTGCAAAGTAACTTGGATCAGCCAGGCCTGACTGTATTAGGGCCTCCAGATAATTACCTGCTAGAGAGGAAAGAAACATGAGCTTTCCTTTCATACTAGACCTTCCCATCCGCTGACTCACCACACTAGGCTTTTATAGAGAGAGAAAAACCCTCATCCTCTCCAGTCTGCCCTGCCCTGGAGACTTTGAACTGGCGCCGGCAAGAAAAAAGCTGCGTATTTCTTTGGCAGCAGAATCTGGCAGTGCTTCTTCGGGGAACATCCCATCCGCTTTGTGAATGAGACCGCGCTATTCCAGGGCACCTCGCTTAGTCCCCTAGCATGGGTGGATCCCAATTCCTTAGAATTGAGAGGGAACGGATTATTTATTTGGAGACTTAAACGGGTGCCCGTCGGCTGTGGTATCGTGTTAGCCCAGAGCACACAAGGGGCCTACGGCTGAATGGAGTTTTGTGGGCCAGTTGGCAAAATTGGCTTCAGTGTTATCCCAGGACTAGTTTAAAAAGGTGATCACCAGATCAGGATTTCTCTGGGTTTTAGAGATCAGAGGTACTTCTCGCTAAGGGGCTGTGACTATGGGGACAGCCAACTTGAGAAGCCATAGAGCAGAGGTCCCCAAACTGTGGGGTACGCCCTCCTAGCGGGGTGCTAGGGGTGGGGAGGGAGTGCCACCCAGATCTGCTCCTAGCCCCAGCCCTGTGACTGGGGTCCCTCTCCCTGCTGTGGCTGCGGGCCCCAGTCTCCTTGCCCGTCTGCGTCCCACCCTCCCAAGCCACATCTCTTCTCCAAGGGAAGAAGGGGAGGACGGACATGGACAGAGTAAGAGGGGGCGCAAGGTAAAAAGTTCAGGGATCACTGCCATAGAGGGACCTGAGTTTCAGGAAATGCTGATCCTCCCGTCTCTGAAAAACAGGCCCCTTTAAGGTGTCTTAAACTGGGAAACCCAAATCACTACCCCCCATTGGAAATGTAGGCCTGGCTTCCACTAGTGCTAGGCATCTACATCTCCAACGGAACAAGAGCTGGAAGGCTGAGCCCCTCTGGAAATCAGACCCACCGTGTTTCCAGCTGCTGTAGAAAACTGGTTCTTTTGGGTCCCTAGAGCGAAACCTGTGCTGCTCCCCTAGGCCAAAGGCTAATGCATACAAAATGATCCCTTGCCAAGGTGTATCCATGTCGTTTTGTGAAACAAACCCCAGTCGGGTTGCTTCTGGTGTAGTGTCATTCAGCGATAACACTCCAACAGCCTAAGTAACGTTGGCGGGGCGTGTGTGAGGGGATGGAGGCATGTGAGTGTGGATCCAATGGGTCTATGTGAATGCCCATGATGTGCAAGCGGGGGGCATGTGTGCATAGCATGCACGTGTGTGAGAGGTAGGAATAGTGTGTGTGCAGGGGGAGCATGCGAATGGCTGTAAGCGTGGATGTGGTGTGTCTCTTAGTGTGTGCAGGGGGACCATGCGAATGGTTGTAAGTGTGGATGTGGTGTGTCTCTTAGTGTGTGCGGGGGGAGCATGTGAATGGCTGTAAGTGTGGATGTGGTGTGTCTCTTAGTGTGTGCAGGGGGAGCATGTGAATGGCTGTAAGTGTGGATGTGGTGTGTCGTCTCTTAGTGTGTGCAGGGGGACCATGTGAATGGCTGTAAGTGTGGATGTGGTGTGTCTCTTAGTGTGTGCGGGGGGACCATGAGAATGGCTGTAAGTGTGGATGTGGTGTGTCGTCTCTTAGTGTGTGCGGGGGGACCATGTGAATGGCTGTAAGTGTGGATGTGGTGTGTCTCTTAGTGTGTGCAGGGGGAGCATGCGAATGGCTGTAAGTGTGGATGTGGTGTGTCGTATCTTAGTCAGTGTGTGCCTGGGTGTAGCATGCACAGCGTATCTGTGCGCCGTGGGAGAACACCATACTCCGGGTGACATTGTACATTGATGTCCTCTTGCTCAGCAGGATGTGTGACGCAGGGGAAGGGCTCTACACCTTCCAGACCCAGGAGGGAGAGCAGATTTACCAGCGGGTGCACAGCGCCACCCTGGCTATCGCAGAACAGCACAAGAGGGTCCTGCTGGAGATGGAGAAGAACGTCAGGGTGAGTACCTGGGGCCGGGAGCCCTTAGTGAACCAGCTCCCTGAGCACAGTAGCTTATGGGGGAGGAAATCAGGGCACAGGATGGGGAGTCCTGTTAGCAGAGCCATTGTTCAGGGGAAATATACAGATTTGTAGCCTTTATAACACAGATGGTTTGGTATCACCAGTGGTATCTGAGCCCACAGTGACCTTTGCCAAGGGTTCGAGCTCCCGAACGATGACCGGGTCAGAATTAGCCGGGTGAGACTCACCCTTGGGAAGATCACGAGGATTGGAGACGTTCGGCACACGAGAGGAAGGGTGACCCCCAAGTAATACGCTGACAAGTCATCAAGAGTTTTATTAAGCAGATGTAAAAAGCCACAAACACTGAAACACATCCAGAGAGGAGAGAGAACCCATAAGCTAGCCAGCATTAATGATTTCATACTCTCCTCCCAACAGAAACACCGAGATGGGGGAGATGAACAGGCAGGTGGCCATCTCGTTCGGTGTTTCTGGATGTGCTTCTCTGCCCACTTCGATTAGGCAACACCTTTTATCCTGAGTTTCTCGTATGCCCACTACACTCATACATGTGCATGAGTTTCACCCCCTTTTCCTTATTTTCCACGCCGCCTGAATTTTAGGGTGTTCCATTTCTCATAGGCTACCCACTTCATTCCCCTTCTTCTCATTAACATCTATGTCAGTGAGTTACCATAGCAACTTGAGGTTATTACTGTACAGCATTCCCTGAAATGTTACTCTCCGGCTGTTTGCTGGAGTACCGGGTACACTGCGGCATGTTTTCCAGAACATCTCGTGCTGTCATCTTACACGTTACAGCTTAGCTAGTTATTGTCCGCCTGTTTCAGGCCGGAGGCGTCTATGGCCCAGCCACCTCTCTTACCGCCCTAAAGCCTTAGGCCTTGCAGCCCATTATCTTACTTATATACCTAAGACGCACTCACCAGTCCTATAGCCCTGTGGTGTGGTCCTACCCCTTAAACCCATAACTTCCAATCTAATCTAGCAGCCATACATTAGTTAGTCGATCATAGGATTATATATGTGATTAGCTACAAATTCAGTGCACAAAGCTTGGACAATAAAAAAGGTGAGGGGTCCCCTGTAACATTTCCGTACCTTGTACGTGCTATGTAGAGCAGTGGGTTTCAAACCTTTTTTTTTTTTTCTGGTGACCCAGTTGAAGGAAATTGTTGATGCCCACGACCCAACGGAGCTGGGGATGAGGGGTTTGGGGTGTGGGAGGGGCTCAGGGCTGGGGCAGAGGGTTGCGGTGCGAGGGTGAGGGCTGTAGGGTGGGGCTGGGAATGAAGGGTTCAGGGTGTGGGAGGGGGCTCTGGGCTGGGGCAGGGAGTTGGGGTGCAGGAGAGGGTTAGGGCTCTGGCTGGGGATGCAGGCTTTGGGGTGGGGCCTGGGATGTGGGCTTTGGGGTGCGGGAGGGGGCTCTGAGTTTGGGGGGGCTCAGGGTTGGGACAGGTGGTTGGAGTATGGGAGAGGCTCTGGGCTGGGGATGCAGGCTCTGGGGTGGGGCAAGGGAGGAGGGGCTTGGGTGCAGGAAGGGGCTCCGGGTTTGGGGGGGGCTCAGGGCTGGGATTGGGGTTGGGGCGTGGGCTTACCTTGGGCAGCTCCTGGTCAGCGGTGCAGCCGGGGTGCAGAGGCCGGCTTCCTGCCTGTCCTGACCCTGCAGACCGCGCTGCGCCCCAGAAGCGGCCAACAGCAGGTCCGGCTCCTAGGCGGAGGCGCGTGGCTCTTGCCGGTGCTCGAGGTGGGGGCAACGCGTGGAGCCCCATGGTCTCCCCCCCCAGGAGCCGGACGTGCTGCTGGTTGCTTCCAGGGCACAGCACAGTGTCAAAACTGGTAGGGACTAGCCTGCGTTAGCCGGGCAGCACCGCTTACGGGACTTTGAAAACCACTACACGTGATCAGTGCACCTAGAGCTCACAAATACATGGGGATGAGTTAATGTTATAGGCCCTGGTCCAGCAAAGCACTGAAGCATGAAGTCACTGGGACTAAACCAAATGCTTAACTTTTTTACTCGTGTGCTGCGATGGATGGGGACCACAGTGAGGAGTGGCGTTTTCTTTTCCTGATGTGCACGTTGAAATGCCTGACCTCTCGTAGGGCTTAAATGTATTTCCAGGGCCACTTCCCGGTCTCGTCTGCTTGGAACTATAGCGAACTCTCTGACTGGCTAATACCTAGCACAGTTCCACAAACCGCAGGTAAAACCCAGCCAGGGAGCAAAACCACTTCCGAGCAACAGACCCGAGCAGCTATGGCAGACACCAAAGTGACAAGCACCCCAGAAAAGCCTAGAAAGGAAAAGGAAGCCCTGTGAACAGGTTAAAAAGCACTTGCATGTTGGTTTATATTTCATTTTTCAATACGAAAAACAGTCCATCCCCCCCAACGAGATTGGTACAGTCCATGGGCTTTTTCCCTCCGTGAGGGGACTCCATTCATAAAAACAGGCGGCTGCTAGGAAAGTCTAGCCAAAATGAGGGAGCTGATTGGCTGACCAGGTTTAGCTGCTTTCATGAAACAAAGTATGGGATGGGCCCTACGGCATTAACCCTTGCCTACAGGGAGCCTTGCTCTGCATTTTGAATGCGTTTTCCGTTCTCTCGCTGCTTGTTCTTAGAATACAGTCGCCCCAGTCCTTTGTGAGTATCGTCCATTCCTTGCGGTAACCTTCTTTGAACCTCGTTATCCATTACAGCGCAAACAACGGAATCTCTAATTAGTCCATCTGCAAACTCTTCACTTTCCCATGGCTTAGTTTCGTTGCACAGGTCTGTCACAGGAAGGTCAGTGGTCTCGCTGCACTCCTTGTGAGGACAAGGCACCTTTCCCAAGGGATGCTGCGTGACTGTCTAGTCATGTGCAGTCCCCTTTGTGCTCCCACTGGGCCGTATTATAGCTCTCCAGTGCTTCCGGGCTGCCCCATGGAGCAACATGGAGGATTTTGCCCTTTCTCTGCCAATGCCACTTGTTCCCAGGAGAATCTGGGAGTGCTGCAACTCCTGTCCCAATTCCCGGCCATGTCGCCTTCCACACTGAGGAATCCAGGGGGCTTCGGGTGCTCCATTGTTTTGCCCAAGGTTTCTGAGCCCAAGTAATAAAGGTGACACATGGAGAAATTGATCTCTCCTGATCCCAGTCACCCGACACACTTGGGATTACAAAAGACGACGCCCCAGACAGAGTTCCAGTGGCTGCTGTCAAAGTTCTCAGGCCCGACAGCTCACGCCACCTTGGCCAGACAATAATTGTATTTAACTCGGTGGAGCTGAAAGCAACTGGATTTTCCAGGCTGATGTTTAAAATAGTCCCCACCACCTTCTGTCTCTCTGCTCCAGCTGCTGAACAAGGGCACAGAACACTACTCCTATCCCTGCACGCCCACCACCATGCTACCCCGGAGCGCCTATTGGCACCACATCACCGGCTCGCAGAACATCGCCGAGTCCTCCAGCTACGCCGGTGAGTGTCTCCGTCATTCCTCCTGTGCGCCGTGGGATCATTCCATCCCAGAGCTTCGCTAACCGCCTCTACTGAAGGGGCTGGTTTGCTGTATAGGGCTGGTGAAGCTTTCTGTGCTTCCCATCCCAGCTTCTCATCCCTGAAGCCACTGGAGGGGGAATGCGGTCAGAGCACTGGCAGTCACTCAAAGCCCAGATTCTCCCAGTGGGCTGCTGTGCAGGAGCTTCCGGCTACTCCAGTCCCAGCCCCTTTCAGCAGGAGGTGGTGTAGAGATTACTGCAGGAGCTCCATAATAGTCCAGTCCTAGCCTCCCCCAGCAGGAGGCACTGAAGGACTGAGGTTCCTTTACTTCACCTTGCAATACTAGGAGGACCAGGAGCGGCGCCAGGGTTTTTGCCGCCCTAGGCGGCAGCGCTCCTCCTCTGAGCATTCAGGGGGCCTGGGGTCTTTGGCGGCGGGGGTCCTTCCGCTCCGCATCTTCGGGGCACTTCAGCGGCGGGTCCTGGAGCGAGTGAAGGACCCGCCGCCGAATTTCCACCAAAGACCCAGAGCGGAAGGACCCCCCACCGCTGAATTTCCACCGAGGGCAGCAAAATGCCGCCCCCTCCAAATCCTGCCGCCCCACCAAATCCTGCCGCCCTACGCAACCGCCTAGGGTCACCTAGTGGAAGCGCCGGCCCTGATGAGGACCACGAAACAGTACAAAAATTCTGCTTTGTCCACAGGTGAAGTGTACTCCGGGGCCCAGGCCAGCTCGGACACAGACCTCCTGAACAGGTTCATCTTACTGAAGCCAAAGCCTGCAAAAAGCGGCAAGAGCGACAGCAAAGAGCCCAAGTCTGCTTCTCAGTGACCGTGCTCTGAGTGGAGAGACCCCCCCGAGGCCAGGCCATGCTGGAGAAAGGGGGCGTTAAGTGCAGGAGACATTTGTTTTCCAGTGCTCCCCTCCCCTCCTTTCTTGAGGGTGCTGAAGTTCTGGGAACACTCCCCTCTCTTTGGAGAAGTTATCAGAGCTCCTGCCTGCAGGGAGAGAGTGTGAGACTGGGTCCTCTGTGCTGGGAAGAAGGCTGGAGATGGCCCCAGGTGGTCTGGAACTCGAGCCCTGGCCATGCCCTTCTAGTAGACCGAGCATGAGGAGCTAACGATAGGGAAGAAGATGTCTAGCTCTACGTTGTTAAACGATTTTAAATATCTATTGCTTATACATATTCTATATTAAGAGACTTTCCTTCTCACACGAATGCAAGTTTCTTAGCCACTGAAGAGACACTGGGAAGATGAGACACCAGAGATTTTTAATTCTTGGGTGGGTGGATCTTTCTTTTTTCCTTAGGGTGGCATCGTGCGGGAAATCCAGCCTCAGTTGGAGCAGACGCCCCACCGCCTCTGCTAGGAAGGGAAATCCCCCAGGATCCCCTCAGCAAGGCTCAGAGCGGAAGGACGGCGTTTTCTCAAGTGGCCGACGGGTTGCGGTTATTGTTGGCAGCCGGTGGGAGCAATGAAGTGTCACTCGAAGCGGGGCAACTGAAGTGAACGTTTTGGAGAGGCTGCTGCAAATCCGGCCTGTTCCTTTAGGGGCAGAGGTGCCCCGGAGAGTCCCATAGGTTGCCCAGGCTGCGAATGGATGCTCCCTCCTGAATCCAGTAGCGCTTTCCTGGGAGAGGGAGCACTGGGGACTTGCAAGCCTACGCTCATTTTGCACTTCTCGAAGATACCAGAACACGCACCGTGGAACTTTCTGACATCTCAGGAGAAACTGGTTTTCTTTCCGAACTGTGACTTCTGCACAAACGCCCCCAGCTTCCAGAGGGCGGCGTTCTCAGTGGGCTGGGGACTGGCTGAGCGGGGTTTCGCTCCATTAGTGGCGTGTCCTCAGTTCAGATTCTAGCAGCTAAGTGGCTGCAGCATGGATTTCCCTTCCAAACCAAGCCCTTCTCTCGAGATAGCTAAAGCACGGCAGTTTAGTTACACGGGATGGGGCATCTACAGGGCTGCCTCGTTTTGCACAGGCTGGCAGGGCTACACCCCTCCCATCCTTAATACACAGCCACTAAATACTGCATTGCCTCTAAGCTACGGTAACAACCTGCCCAATCTACCTGTTTGGCAGAGCCAGCCTTGTTGGGAGGCGTCCGTGTTGAGAAGTTCCCTTTCTTTTACCTCCCCGGGTCAGCCAATGGCCCCTGTTTCCTCTGGGGCGCTCTCACCTGCAGCAATGCTGAAATCCCATTGACAGGAGGCTAGCCAGAGACAATCAGTTGGTCACATGACCTCCTCCTTGCTTCCTCCTTGTAAGGGACATTGTGCTTCTAGCTGATGGTGGGTGACCCAGGTTTCATTTCCACTAGATGCCCCACAGCCTCAAGGAGCCAATGCTGGCAGAGGGCTGGAGTGCAGCCCAAGGCCCATTTCAGTCTTCTTTGTAGCTCCTCCCTCCCCCCATGGTGCCAGTGGGTCACTTCCTGAGAATAATTAGTGAACCCCTGGGCATGTGGAAGTTGGTTTTAATATGCTGAAATCAAATCAAAGCAATTGATTTTCTAGTTCTGCTATTTATTGAATACCTTTCAGAAGGGCTATCTTTTTATTGCAGTACCAATGCTGGGGTTTCCTCGGTTGGGTTGGTTGGTTGGTTTTTAAAGTGTAAGGTACTGTCTGTCTCTTGGGGATGGGGAGACCCTGTGGACTATCACCTGTAAATACTCTTGTTTTCTGGTTGTGCGTGTAGATGATGAGTAAGACGACGAAGACCTTTCAGACAGATCTGCTGGAAAAGTCCTGGCACACAAGCCCAGCGACTGTCCAAACTGCCCTGTTGCAAGCCCCACTAAATTCAGTGCTCTTTCCCCACGACACTTGTCTAGAGTGACAGGAACCAGCCAGGTTCAAGTCTAGACCACATACTCTGTGGTACAGTGGATCAGATGAGCTTAATGGATGTACGTCCTCACAGATGAGGTGTAACCTGCTATCATTTCCTAGCCTAAATGCCTATCTGGGTTCCCTGGCTATTAGCTCTTGTTTTAGGCACTAGAGTCAAATGCTTTTGTTCAGGCTCCAGGAGCAGACCAAGTCCTCAGCTGTGGTTCTAATGGAAGTACACGGAGTCTCTGGCCCTGTGCCTTTAAAACATCGCTGCAGAGAGACACTGTCAACTTTGAGAAGTGTTGGTAAGACTAGAGCCGAAGTGCTGGGCTATCCCCCGACGACAGGCCCTGCCCTGAGGTTTGGAGGCGTGGCGCTGCTAAGTGCTGGGACAGGTGAAAGCTTGAGCAGGAACCAGGCTGCCTCAGGAATTTGATGCACAGCTGCGTTAAGCCAGGCAGGAGGGGACATAGCAGTTATTGCCAAAAATGTTGTGTTTTTTAAAGGAACTGCTCAATCAATAAACAAACTTTACTCACCCTTCCTGTTTGTCTGCTAACTCCAGACACGCTACAGGGTGCAAGGAGGGATACATAAGAATAATGGTGCAGTGAAGACAAATGTACTGATTATCAGGGAAGGCTTCCTAACATCTGAAACGCTCCAAGCCTGAATTAGATCCAAGGCCGCAGTGTGTAAGGGTCACTACACAGGCCATTTCACGTGAGCATCAATGAAGCCTTAAAGCAGAGAGTAGTGGGGGAGAGGGGGCCGTCTTTTCCAAATTGAGTGATCTTCACTTAACGGTTAAAGAAAGAGGAGCTATGTAATCCTCTATCCATCACTGTAGTGATTCAAATGATCCTAAACCCCTCCCCAGACTGACCCAAACAGGGTGAATGCTGCTCCCAGCTGTCCTGCAGCTCTGTATGTGCTCTTCAGAACAGACGTTGGGGGGTAATTTTCAAATTTTCAGAAGTACACGAGCAAGACAAGCGCACAAGTCCCACTGAAAGGCGTTGGTACTTGCATTCCTAACCCCATTAGGAGCTCACTTCATCAGACAAGGGCTTAGAACAGTCTGGCAGGCGCCCAGGCCGGGCTGTTTGCAAGCAAGGGAAGGAGCGGAATCCCCAGGTGGTTAAGGCAATGGGTGGATTTTCAGGCCTATTATAGGCTCTGAACCCTACAGGCTGGATCCAGAGCTCACCCCACCCCACCCCACCGGGAAAACATGCTGCCTCTTCTTTTCACAGGGCAAGGAGCTACTAAGTGGGGCACGGGGCTCTTACTGGAAGATTCTCTGCACTTTGAAGTCTTTAAACCATGATTTGAGGGCTTCAATGGCTTTGATACAGGAGTGGGTGGGTGAGATTCTGTGGTCTGCGTTGTGCAGGAGGTCAGACTAGATGATCATGGTCCCTTCTGACCTTAAAGTCTATGAGTCTATCCCCCGCCCTGGCTTGGTTATCCAGGGCATGCCGCAGGAAAGCATCAGGGGAAAGCTACACTTCAGGCCTGGACATGGAGGCAGTGTTGCCCAGCCAAAACCCCTGCACCACACATTTGTGGTGTGACCAGAGCAAGTGACTCTCTGCCTGTTTCCATCTCTATTGATCCTGGCCGCTGTGCTGGGAATGCCCCTCCTCCCTGACTGGAGTAATTAAACACAGATCACTGTCTGCCTCAGCCTGCCCACAGACAGCCAATGGCATTTCTTTAGACTCTCATCGTTAAAGTCCTGCTGGGTGACAGTGGTGGGGGGAGGCCAGGAGTGTCTGGGGGAATTTCAGCCTTGGCACCTGCAGTGACGGTTTGATAGGTGTTGATCTCCCGGCACTGTCCAGGTCTGACACTGGCTGAATCAGAGGGGTTCTCAGTGACAGGCACCCAGCTACCCCGTTCGCCATAGAGGATGGGACCTCTCCTCCCACAGCCTCAGACATACTGCTCACACACAGCACACCCCCGAGGAGTCTACATCCAGCTAAGCCTCCTTGGCACATAGGGTCTCTCTTGGAGCACTGCCTTCTGCAGCAGCCCAGGTTCAGACAGACTCACCTTAGCCACAGATGCCACGTTATATACAAGTGCCAGGGCTGGGGGCTGGTTTCTATAGGAGATACCGTCAGGAGCAGCAGAAAGCAAAGGGAGCAGCCAGTCCTCCAAAGCAGACCTCATTCCGTGAATGTCTGGTGGTGAGAACTGATGGCTGGGACCTCTCCTCCCACAGCCTCAGACAAGCTTTCAGGGACGGCTGAACGTAGGAAAAAGGCTTTATTCAGCGTGATAACGAACAGGATACAGCTGTGCAACTGAGCTGAGATACATACTTCCAAATCCCAACCGACGGATGGCCAGAGTCCAGTGACAACAGGCAAGAGATAGGGTCATTTACAGATTCCCCCCCTCCCCCCATTACAATAATATACCACACCTGGGAGCGTCCCTGCACTATGCTGGAAATCTCGCCCCTGCTTCCCCAGAGCAGCTTCCATGCTCTAAGGGGCGACTGATGGGAAGCCGTCTCAATACACATCACATCCCCACCAGTTGAGTGCCAGAAAGGCCTGAAGGTTCAGCACACAAGGAGCAGGGCTGCACGTTCACGTGGCTACGATTAGCCCCGCCCCAGGAGAAAAGCAGGTGGCTCCATGAACCGTGCCGCTCATCAGTGTGACTTGATCACAAGGGGAAAGGGGCAGGGCTCAGTTTATAGTCAGGACATCACTCTGGATCTCGTGACTTAGCTGGGTCTGGAGGTCGCTCAGTTTCTTCTTCAGCCCGGACAGTGCCGAGAGGACGATGGTTT
The DNA here is from genome assembly GCF_013100865.1 of Trachemys scripta elegans. Taxonomy (NCBI): domain Eukaryota; kingdom Metazoa; phylum Chordata; order Testudines; family Emydidae; genus Trachemys; species Trachemys scripta. The sequence continues at coordinate 41,475,574 of NC_048310.1, read as the reverse complement.
CCGGCCGGAGGGAGCCGCAGGACTCCACGTTGTAATAAAACCTGGGGGTATTGGAGGAGATTAAGATTCTTATACAGGAAGGCAAAGAACTGGAGATTTCTCTCTGCAATGTGTTTCCACCCTATTGTATTTCACTGCAGGGAGATCTGATTCTTAGCTCCTGGGAGTCTTGTTAGCCCTTCCTTTCCACCCACCTTTGCAACAGCAGCCGTAGATCCAAAATGACAGCTTGTAAGTTTACAGGCTACTGCATATAGCTCAGAGAGCTTCCGCGATGAATTTCTGTACCTGCTCACAATTGCTATGCAGCGCCGAGCACAATGGGCTTGGATCTGACTGGGCTGGTGGCAGCTTTGGCCACTAAAGCAATACGACTCACTAGCAGTCATTTCAGCACTGGAAATGGGGATACCAGTATGTCCCAGAATCTCAGCTCACCTGCCCAGCTTCAAACACATTCATCATAGACAAAGATGCAGCATTGTTCTCAAGTGCCAGGGCAGAGAAGCCAGTGCAAGATGAACAAATGTCTCAATTTGAATGTGAACGCGACAGCTCCGTACCACTCGCCCAACTCCCCAGCAAGCCTTTGATGACACCAGGGTCTCCATATTCATTCTAGTCCTTCCCGCTGCCTCCGGAGAAGCCTCATTTACACTGTGATGGGTTATCCACACCCCGCCCTGTCCGGGGAAGGGTTAATCTGCCCTGCCCTGCTTCACCTGCAGGAGCAGTCAGGCATGGAGGGGGCGGTGAAAAGGAGAGAGCCAGCTCAGCTCAGAGGAGGCTGGGAAAGAGGCAGATCTCTTGTGCTAGCTCCTGAAGGACAGCCCAGCCCAGCTGTGGACCAGGATACAACCACACACTGGAGCCTCTCTGTGGGAAGAGTAGGCCTGGGGCAGGACTATTGTGTTTCCTTTGTTACCTGGGGCTACTGTGTTTATTGTTCTACCTGGGACAGGCTTGTGGTCTGAAGGGGATTACTGAAGTTGAGACTCCTCCTCCCCAGGAGATGAGAGCCCTCCACAAAGCTCTGCTGGTTTGCCCCGTCTTGGAGACCATGTAGTGATCTGTCATGAGCCCCAAAGCACCCACCCAGCTGATCTGAGAGGAGAGGCTCACTGAGTCCGGCACTGCCCCACTGAGTGAGTCCCATTCTCTGACAGGGCAGGCTCTCTTGGAGGGAGAAGTCAGCCAGTCCTGGCTGCCATTTCACTACTCCATCAATGGGCCCTAACCTACTCCCCAGGAAACACCAGCTCCCGAGGCTGGCAAATCGTTCTGCAAAGTCACCGAACCCCACCAGAAAGGCCCAGACAATGGGCTGAGGCGCTTCTGGGTGGCGTTTGGAAATGCCCTCCTCCTTGCCCATGCGCTGCCGCAGAAAGCCAGCTCCTTACCGCTCTGGCTTTCCATTGGGGTCATAGGGAGCTTGGGCCTCATCCTCGTCAATTTCGGAGTATTCGCTCTTTGGCCTAGGATCAAACACAGCCATTAAGGTTAGTGCTGAAACCCACCTCCCCACCGGCTCCTTCCCACCTTGGGCAGCAGTTTGGTCCCAGGAGTGGCCAACAATCAGCAGCTGAATGACCTGGGACAGGAGGATGGCGTTAGTGTATTTAAGATTATAGAGCTGGAAGAGTCCAATGGCCAAAGCACGATACAGTCTGCCAATAGACATTACATTGATGCTCTACTTCAGTGGCTCTCAACCTTTCCAGAGGACTGTACCCCTTTCAGGAGTCTGATTTGTCTTGCGTTCCCCAAATTTAACCTCTCTTCAAAACTACTTGCTCACAAAATCAGACATAAAAATGCAAGTGTCACAGCGCACTATTACTGAAAAATTGCTTACTGTTATTTCTACCATAATGATAAAATCAATTGGAATATAAATACTGTACTTATATTTAAGTGGGCAGTCTATAGAGCAGTATAAACAATTCACTGTCTGTATGAAATTTTAGTTTATGCTGACTTCACTAGTGCTTTTTATGTAGCCCGTTGTAAAACTAGGCAAATATCTAGATGAGTTGATGTACCCCCTGGAAGATCTCTGACTACCCCCAGGAGCATACATACCCCTGGTTGAGAACCACTGCTATACTTTCTTAACTAAAGACCTGTGTGTGTTTCCCAACCTGAGGGACAAGCCTGCCGTTGGAGAAGGGTTTGCCAGGCTAGTTCAGGGCTTGGCACAGGAGAGGATCAAAGAGGATGGGGAAAGGACCCCAGGTTCACTTCCTGCCTCCTACCCTCAGACTGCAAACAAGCTACCATGTTTGCAAGATGTCTCATTAAAAGCCACCCAATCTTCCCTGCGCATCTGTGGGGGCAGCTCACAAGTCCAGGGCTGCAGGCAGCAGTCTGCCAGTCCAAGTGCCTCTTCTCTGTTCCCCTGGCACTCAGCTGAGCCTTGAACGGCACCACTGGTCACTCCTCACCTGCAGCAGCAGGTAGCCTTCTAGTGTGGGTGTGTGCAGGAGGGAGGAGGGTGTCAGGAAGGGGAGTAGGGGTAAATGTCTGCAAAGAATATGGAGAAGGGGCGTGTGTGTGGAGTACTAAGATAAAAGGAACAAAAAAAATGGAGAGAGAGCAGCAACTGTGTCAGCACATGGCATTAGGACTAGGAGAGGGGTGGGGGGGGGGGGGAAGGGTTCCCATTGGCCAATTCACACCATGGGCAGCTCCAAGAAAATAACTGGGAACCACTGTTCTATTCAAATACACACACTGTTTCATCGTTGCTCTGCCTAAGGGTGAGCTGGCATTTTCATTCCAAACCCCTATTTTCAGTTCCTTACCAAATTCTTACACGTTACCTCTGGGGCTAGAACTTGACCAGCTATTGGAAATGATGTGAAATGAAATTAAAACGAGTTTGTAGCGAACACGTGTTTGACTAAGAATATTTAGAAGGGGAGACACTAAGCTGTCAAACTAAGGATCACCCAGGCCTAATACTACGGGAATATCTCAAGCTGAAAGTAGCATTAACCACCCAGGTGATCACCTTTACTGGAGGGACAATACAGATGCTATGGGAATCCTAACTTTAAATAATCTCATGACTTGTGGTTTTAATTTCTCAGCCACAGTGTTGCATTAATGTAGTCTCTTGTACTGAATACAGAATATTTTCTCTTGGTTGTGATCACACGTGCCACTCAACCAATGCTATTCTCAAACCAGAACATACCATTCCTCCGGCTTGGGGTAGACTGTGTGCCTCAACGCATTGTCTGGATCGTACTCAAAGGCTACCCCTGCTGTAGGGTTCCACTTGGCATGCTCCTTGCCAAACCCCTTCTTGGCATAGGCTCGCAATCTCAGCTCCTGCCCTTTCCGTAACTTGACAATGAGGATATCTGAGAAGAACACACATGGAGTCAAATGGGGTGGGAGAGTGGCTGCAAAGGAGAAATCCTCGCATGGTAGCACGCTTGCATTTGAGTGATGAGTGAGTGGGAAGCTATTTGTGTAGAGGGAAATCTCCTTAGAAAGCGGAGCTCATTTACAATCTTAGAAGGGCTTATTCATGCCTGGATATCAGCCATGCAACTCCCACCGATGGAAAGACGGGGGCTGTACACATGGCTGAGGGCATGATTTGGGCCTTAGACCACAGCAGATGGGGAGCAGCTGTTTTTGCATCTTTGCTGTAATACCCAGTTATAACCGTGCGAGAGAGAGAGAGGATCTCTTTTACCTCCCAAACAAACACTCTAACTCCAAAGTAGCAGTAAATGCAGGGTTCACATCTGTTTACTGGAACAAAAAGTTAACCCTGTGCACACTGACATTTCCACACTGCCTGCTTTGCCTGTCAGTGCCAAATCTGCAACTGCCCCAGGGTTAACTGACTAGTAATTTGGGGTATGGGTCGAAGAGGAAAATCGGTTTTTCTCTGCAGCCCTTCTATACAGTGACTCACTTACCATCCTGCTCCACATAGTCATTGGGGTCATTGTCTCTGCTCCGTGATGTCACCTGCATAGAACGAGCCACAGATGAGGTCATTGGGGGACCAACCCCTTCTCCCAACTTCAAACCCTGGGTCACCCACTAAACTAAGAGGACAGTCACTGCAAACAGACTTCGCCTGTAGTGAATTATTGAAGGCAGGACAAGAAATAATGGGCTTCATTTGCCACAAGGGAGATCTAGGTTAGATATTAGGAAAAACTTTCTAACTATAAGGATAGTTGAAAGTCTTGAATTGGCTTCCAAAGGAGATTGTGAAATTCCCATCATCGGAGGATTTTTAGAACAGGTTGGACAAAAACCTGTCATGGTTGGTCTAGGTTTACTTGGTCCTGCCTCAGCGCAAGAGGGTTGATTAGATGACTTCTCTTGGTCCCTTCCAGCCCGACATATCTATGATTATAAATACGGGCCACCCCATTGAATTTTAGTAGATCAGCTTTGGACAGCCACACCTAGGCTAGTGATTGTATAGTGAGGAAGAGCCAGTCTATACATCCTTCCAACCAGCGTTCCCATATGATAGGATGACCATGTGGTGCAGTCTGTGGGCCAAATGTGACCCCTGTGGTTCCATAACACTGCACAGAGTTGCTCTATCTTTAATATGGAGGCTTAGCCTGCAGGCAACAGATCCCAGCATGCAGTGCTCCATCACAATCAAAGTGGCCTGGCTGCTCAGAGGAAGGTTCGGCACAGTATTTTTTAAAAAGGAAAACATCTGCGATCTGCTCCACTTTGTGAAAACGAGGGGCAGCCTTCAGACTACTCTCCTGTGGTTAGGTATTTAGGTGTATTTTAAAGACTCGCCCCACCAAATCTCTTTGAATCCGTTCTCCTGAGGCTCTCTTAACATCCTTCTCAGAGGCCTGTCAAGAGCCACATGGCTCTTATGCCTCATCTGAGAAACCGCTGCTACCTAGCACTGCCGAGGGCCAACAAGCAAACTTGCAGGCAGCAGAATTTCTGCCAGGCCTTTGAAGGTTCTGAGAGCCCTTCCAAAGAGCCCCACAGCCATCATGATTTAGAGCACAAGTCTAGGTGATGCAACACTGAGGCTGTCTAGGAAGAACTTGGCAATGGATGATCTAAGAGTGCATACTTGGAACGTGAAGGGGAAGATAGACAGAATACACAAAAGCCTTGTACGAGCTTGAGCTAGGATGCCTAAAATGTAAGGATGTCATATCTATCAGACAGGAGCCTTGCTCTTTCTGCTTAGAGAAAGGGTAGGGAAGAGACCTTAGAGATTGACTTGATCTTTTACTGACCGGTATAACCCGGGGATTGTTGGAGATGAGATCACGGGATGTCACGTGACGAGTCTGGTCTTCATTGCACCGGACATCCAGGGTAAACTCCACAGAACACTCTGGACAGAACTCATCACATGTACAATCCTAGGGAGAGGGGGTAAGAAACAGGTCAGGACCACTGTTCTCTGCCAATGAGAACGTGTAGCATCCCATGTCAGATCTGGCCATTCTCCCCACACAGACCTCTCAATGAGAGCTTGGCGTATCTCTTAACTCACCCTGGAGTACTGCAGCTTATCCACAATGTCATCGCTGGTGAGTGGGATCAGACCTGAGGCGAGATGTTAGTTAGGGAGAGTGCAGAAAACACCATGAAATATATCTAAGTGATACCAAGGGACCGAACACCCCTCCCGTGGGACCACCAGAGAGGGACAAAGCTCACGGCATCTCACCACCACAAAAGGTCCCATCAATAGTTAGAGATAGAAAAAAACCAATAGGGTCAGTTTCCACACATCGTGTGGGCCAGTGTAAAATACGGTGTTGATGAAATTACTGTAAGGTGGGTGCATGACTGGTTGAAAGACTGTACTCAGAATAGTTATCAATGGTTCAGTGTCAAACTGGGAGGACCTATCAAAGGGGTGGGGGAGCCCCAGGGGGGGTTTGTCCTGGTCCAGTACTAGTCAATATTTTCATTTATGACTTTGCTGGAGCGGAGAGCACACTTATAAAATCTGCTTGTTGCCAGTACACCTCTACCCAGATATAACGCTGTCCTCGGGAGCCAAAAAATCTTACCGCGTTATAGGTGAAACCACGTTATAGTGAACTTGCTTTGATCCGCCGGAGCACACAGCCCTGCCCCCCCAGAGCACTGCTTTACCGCGTTATATCCGAATTCGTGTTACATTGGGTCGCGTTATATCGGGGTAGAGGTGTACTTTGGAAGACAGGATTAGAATTCAGAAAGATCGTCATAAATTGAGATTCGGACTGAAATCAACAAGAGAAATTCAACACAGACTAGCGTAGTGCTCTGCACTCAGGAGGAAAAATCAAATGCACAAATACAAAATGGGAGCTGACTGGCTAGGCAGCAGTACTGCTGAAAAGGATCTGGGGGTTATAGGTGATCACGAATGAGTCAACAGTGTGGTGCTGCTGCGAATAAGGCGAATGTCACACTGGGATGTATTAACAGAGCATTGGATGTGAGTCATGGGAGATAATTGCACCGTTCTGCTCAGCTCTGGTGAGTACTGCTGGAGTACTGAGTCCAGTTTTGGGCTCTACACTTCAAGAAAGTTGTGGACAAATTGGAGTGGGTCCAGGGGAGAGCAACAACAATGAAAAAAAGGTTTAGAAAACCTGACCTGTGAGGAAAGGTTGAAAGAACTGGGCATGATTAGTCAAGAGAAGACTAAGGGGGTGGGGGACATAAGTCTACAAATATGTCAAGGACGGTTATTAAGAAGATGGCAATCAACTGTACTCCATAACTACCCAGGGTAGGATATCAGCTCAGTTTGCAGCCAGGGGGATTTAAGTTAAATATTAACTATCCTAGTTAGAAAGGATTTGCTAAGGACTGGAATAGGTTACCAAGGGAAGTTTTTAAGTACAGACTCACAAACACTTGTGGTCTAGGTTTACTGGGTCCTGCCTCTGCACACGAGGCTGGACTAGATGACCTCATGAGGTCCCTTTCAGCCCTACGATTCTAGGATTGTTCCCTACAATACATTCTAGACATACTTAGGGACCAGAATGATTTTCCTCCTTTCTTTAAGATACTGGTTACTCACCCAATCTGTGTGCAATGAACTCATCATGGAGCACAGAGGAGTTAGCATCTATCTGGACCCAGTCTATGGCTGCAAGCAGAACAGAAACAAGTAATCAAAGCTCTTGGAGGTAGAAAGACACTGAATTCATGGGGCCTGCACCCCCATGATGATATATGGTTTCAGAGAGGCTGAAAAGTTTTGATGGTCTTAGGTCCCATGTGCAAAACCTAATAAAAATAACTTAACTAAATGTTAAAGGCTCAGGCACATTAGCAATTCATTTGCATACCTTTCCCCAAATACAAAGGGCACAGGGAAGTCTGGCACAGGTGAGAGGGTGGCTGGGAACCGAAGGAACAGTGACAATGGCAGCTGATTGAGTCTAAGGATATGCCTACATGGCAGTTTGGTGGGTGATTCCCAGCTCAGGTAGTACATGTGCTAACTGTGTTTGAGCGACTGTGCTAAAAATCGCAGTGTGGTCACAGCAGCACAGGTGACCACTCAGGCTAGTTGCCCAAGGGGATGCCTGGGACTGCACGGAGCCGGCTAGCCCAAGCCACGGCTTGTGCCACTGTGTCCCCGCTGCTATTTTTAGTGTGGTCGCTCAAGCAGACCTAGCACACGCCTGACCACGCAAGCTGGGAATCCCCCTCTTCACTGCTGTGCAGATGTACCCCTACGGGATCTTCTTCAGGAACAGACAACAAAAGACTAAAGGAGGAGAAAATACCTATTATGGGAACTTCAGCTATAAACACTCTTCGGATGGAATTCGCTACCCTGTAACAGAGGAGAAAACCAGCATTGAGACACTGAGAAACACAAGTCATGAACATCAAAATGCATGTAATCCCGTGTGAGAGAGACAGACATGGAGTTACCCTGAGCTCAGCTAACATGAACTATACCCAGAGGAGAGCTCAGTTTGAGGACGGGACATTCCAGGTCTCTCTCTCTCTAGTCTGATACCACATCCACCATCATAGTATCCGAGGGAGAGTACGTCTACACTGCGGAGGCTGTACTGACATAGCTCCACCACTGCTCTGAACGATGGTAGTCACGGCGATGCATTTGGTGGCACATCTGCATCTACACTAAGAGTTAGGTTGGCATAGCCACATTGATAAGGGGCGTGAGCTATGTCGACTTAACTTTCACACGTAGATCAGGCCTGAGTGTCTTAAGATACAAGGTTTGCTCCAAATAGACGTGGCCAAAGTGCAGCCTGCCAAGACTTAGGCCTGGTCCACACTAAGCCCCCAGTTCGAACTAAGATACGCAACTTCAGCTACGTGAATAACGTAGCTGAAGTCGAAGTATCTTAGTTCGAACTTAAAGGTAATTACCGCGGGTCCACACGCGGCAGGCAGGCTCCCCACTCGCAGAGCAGGATTACCGGCGTCAACGGCGAGCACTTCCGGGATCGATTTATGGCGTCTAGACAAGACGCGATAAATCGATCCCAGAAGATCGACTGCTGGCCGCCAAACCAGCGGGTAAGTATAGACGTACCCTAATAATACCTGCTCCCTGGATCCTTTTCATTCTTTATTCATCCATCGCTAGATTTGTTTGCCCACCAGCAAAGCTTTATTGATAAGAGTAAACCCAATGGGGCTCTATGCAGCTTTCACCACTCTGCTCCTAATGCCACTGCCCTTCGTTAATAGTGGGCAGTCTATAAACAGAGCCCGGAGTCTTCATCTGTGATCCCTGTTCTGACCACTCCCGATAAGAGGTTCAATCATATTCTTTACAGTCTCCCCATAACAAGCCACCCCCAGGTTAATATGACTGGCAATTCCTGCTGAGAGAGGCCCTAGTGGAAAAGTAGGACGTGCTAATGATTATCTGTGAAATTCTGACAGAGGTCACAATGCCATAAAGTAAAGTGTACACAGTAATACAGTCACGGCCCCTTGTGCTCGGCAGAACATTGGAGCTAGATTCTGCAGCAAGGTCCCTGGATTACGTGGGACTCTAGCGTGGCAGGCTGAAGCTTAGTTTAATTTAAATTAAAAATAGAGAGTAATAAATTAAATATGAAAATATAATTTGAATCCTAGCTCCTACTTATGTGTGGAGGCCATTTATTTCACCTTTTCCCTATGTTTCACCATACCACAGACTTTTGTACTGATAATGCATCACAGACTTTTCTTTATCTGGAGGGGAGAGGTTAGAGGTTTTGGCAGCCAGGTAGGGATAGTTGGCCCTTTTGGCACCCTGGTAGGCATGGGAGGTCTTCTGGGTTTGTGGGATATGCACATTATCTGTGTCTACTAAAACAACCAGCAGTGAAATGGCAGACAATGCTGACACCAATTCTGAACTGTAGGTTAACAGCTCCACTGAAACGAATGGGGCAGTTCACACCTCTCAGAGGTATGATTTCAGGCTGTCTACAGATTCACACAGACAGTAATGGCTTGGGTCACATTTGTTTCATGTTTTTAAGGGATTCTTCACAAACAAAAACTAAAAATGTTATTTTTTAAAAGGAAAATAGATTCTGGAGTACAATTCTGTGGCAAAAATGAGGCCTGAATATACTTAGCCAAGGATCATGCTAAACATCAAAATGTAAAGATGAAACATACTTGTGAATGAACCTTTAGAGCCAGGGCACAGATAGTTGGGGGACAGGGTTTGTTTACGGGGAGACATTTCTTTGTCTTCTCTCAGGCACAGAAAGGTCAAGACCAAAGTAGCAGGCCCAATCTATGGAGGTGGAGAGTGGGAATTGTGGTGCCTGGATCATCCCAGTGTGGGTGGCATTTCTTCTTGTTTTGCCCCACCCCCAGCAGTCCTTCAGCCTGGTCACCTGCCCCCAGGGCTCCAGCAGACAGGCCTGTGCCCCAGCACCATTCTACCATCTGGCAGCACACTGAGGGGAAGAGGGCACCATGCACTAGGGGGTCTCCTTCTCCCACCTAGTGGGGCATCTCTCAGGCATCTTAGAGCCAGGGGAGGACAGGAACCTAAGGCTGGAAGGTGGGCAGGGGAAAGCTCTGAGAGGGAAAGAGGTGGGTGGAACCTCAAGGTGCAGTGAAGCCCTTTGCCCTGTTCTCCCTAGGAGGAATGGGGGGGGGCGGGCAAAGTGAGTGTGGGATGCGGCTCAGGCCCCTCTCAGCTGTGTCGCAAGAGGATCAGGATCCTCCCCAAGGGAGGAGTGTGTCGTCCCCCTGTCCCCAGCAGCACAGCATCCCCTGGCCCTCCCACCATTCCCTGAGTGTCCCACTCCCCACAGCCCCCCCCCGCTCCCTGCAGCCCCCCAACCATTCCCTGAGCGCCCCACTCCCCGCAACCCTCCCAACCCCCTGCAGCCCGCCAACCATTCCGAGTGCCCCATTCCCCACAGCCCTCCAACCCCCTGCAGCCCCTCCGCTCCGCTCCAACCATTCCCTGAGCACCCCACTCCCCGCAGCCATTTCCCAACCTCCTGAAGCCCCTCCCGCTCCCCGCAGCCCTCCCGCTCCCCCCCACTTCTTGCAGCCCTCCAATCCCCTGCAGCCCCCCACCATTCCGAGTGCCCCACTCCCCGCAGCCCCCCCCCNTAGAAACGATTCTGTAAAGAATTAAAAAAGTCCTATTTAAAGTGGGTTCCTGTGTGTTGTCACCCTACGGCTCCTTCGTGGCACATCTGCTTCCAGCGCCAGCCCAGGGCTGGTCCCGGGATCGGAGGGGAGGAGGTGACCTGCGGGAAGGTGTTTGTGCAGCGCCTAGCCCTGGTGGGGGCCCGCAGATGCTATGATCGCAGGCGGGGGAGACGGGGGGGCGGGTTTGGGTGCCTGGTGCATCCTCCGGCCCGGGCCGTGCTAGGGCTGCCCCGGAGGCGGGGCGGGGGGAGGTGCCCGGCGCCGGCGGGGGGCGGCCCCGCACAGCTGCGGGGCGGGGCGGGGCGGGGCGGGTCCTCCCGCGGCGCCGGGCACCTCCCCCCGCCCCGCCTCCGGGGCAGCCCTAGCACGGCCCGGGCCGGAGGATGCACCAGGCACCCAAACCCGCCCCCCCGTCTCCCCCGCCTGCGATCATAGCATCTGCGGGCCCCCACCAGGGCTAGGCGCTGCACAAACACCTTCCCGCAGGTCACCTCCTCCCCTCCGATCCCGGGACCAGCCCTGGGCTGGCGCTGGAAGCAGATGTGCCACGAAGGAGCCGTAGGGTGACAACACACAGGAACCCACTTTAAATAGGACTTTTTTAATTCTTTACAGAATCGTTTCTAACTAATTTACAAACAAGTCAGGTGGCTGCCGGGGCCGGAGCCCAGCAGCAGGGTGGATCACACATTCAGAAGCAGGCTTTACAGCTAGTCACTAGTGGGTTGGTTGGGGGCTGTCTGTATGCCCAACCTCTGCACCCAGTGTCATGACCATCTTTGATTGCATTACTCCCATAAGAAACAAATCCAGGAATGAGTTCACACAGGTAAAAACAGTGTGGAGAGAGGGGCACTCAGGATATCCCGACAACAGCCTTCCCAAGAGCACCAGCTAATAATGCCCACTGGCCCCTGCTGTGAGGTCTCTTCCTGAAAGTGTTATTTCCATCAGTGATGTGAAAACATGATGTCCAGGAGGGGTTCAAGGCACACGTGGTCTCTGCGTTATACAGGACTGGGGCAGTGGGGGAGTGCAAGTGAAAGATGTCATTGGGGGCTGGACTAATTCAGTTCAATCAATCTTTCGTCACTATTGTCTAATAATGCACTAATCAGTGTTTTTACTACACCTGGGATACTAGGAAAGTCTAATCAAAATAGGAAGCCCGGTCTTAAGTTATTTACAAATCCCAGCAAACATAGACGCTTGTGCCATTGTGCTAGACAGGCTTCTGCAGAGGGGAAAATTTTAACAGTGCAGGGGATGTTCATTGTTGTGATAGCTCTATATTCTTGTGCGCACTGGGATTCTGCCGTCAATCTTCTTATAGGCAAAGGGCATGGCACAGACTCTCAGCTCCCTCTCTCTTCACCGCCGCTGGTTCAGTCCCGCCAGATTCTTTATCTGTTGCACATCAAATGAATGGAACAGAAATGAAGAGACGATGAAAGTAATTAATACCAGTAGTACATGCATGTTCAGTGTGGCTCCATGTAGCTGTTCCTTCCAGCTGGTTGGGGATCTGTCTCTGTGGGAGGGGACTAGGCAGATATCAGGCAGACTGGGATTACAGAAAGAATTCCCAGATATTGCATGCTCACCACCACAGCAATCTAACCTAACAGTTTACTGGAATTACATCCGTCCTCTCCTCTCTTGCACTGGTGTCAAGCCTTCTTAACAGCCAATGAGGGCTGCGCTGTGGCTCCCTCTACAGCACAATCAACATCACTTCCTGAATTGGCTAGAGGTGTCCTTGGAAAGCAATACAGACCCTCTTTCCTAACTCTCCAGGGTCTTAGTGCCCCACCAGCCTTGGGAGGAACAATCTCAGCACCTGGACTTGGACTCCTCCCATCGTTGACATGTGCTGCTTTTGAACTACTGAACTTGTCCTTTTCCTTTTAAATGACCCCTTTAACCTCTTTTAACCTCTCCCACTTTGTGAGTAATGTAACTGATGGTAAAAAGATGCCTCGATACAGTCAATCTTCAACGATGGGATGTGCCCTGACACCTGGTGCAAGCAGAGTTCATTTACAGTGATGAGATTCGCAGTGTGGCAGCAGTAACTCTAATATAGCATGCAGATTTCTTGTGGCAGAGGATCTTGGAGTCCTTTCAACAAACCCTAACGGTCTGAGACGAAGGAGCTAATCTGACAGGTGACAGTCTAGGAGGGTGGGATTAATCCTTAACTGCAACAACAGTAAAAATTGTTCCCAAGTAAGTCTTAAACATGAAGAAAAGCTTATTTCTATTAGTGAGAAGGTAGTTTTGTTGCATGTGTAATCTGTGTTGTAGAGAAATCCAGTACAGAAACACAATGCTGACAAGCTTTGCTTGCTAAAATAATAGTATAATATAACCTATTTATTTAGCACCCTTTCATGCCAAAGGAACTCAAAGCACTTGATCAGTTATAAACAGGCACAGAGGAAACACTTCATATATCACAGACCCGCTACCACCTCGGTGGTGGAACACAGCCTCTTTTTAGTGAAAGAAGAGGATACTGTATCCAAATGAGATTGTAGAAGTAATTTAATCCAGAACATAATCCCTCGACTAACAGTTTGGCCAGGACACTGGCACAAGCCCCCTGACCCTCACAATAAGTGCACCAGGGGATATTTAGCCATCACAAGTGGTCAGGAACTTGGTTTTACATCTTACCTGAGCGCAGACCTCTTCAGCAGCGCAGTATCTCCTACCATAAAACTGGAGCAGGAGTTCAGGACTGACTCCGAGGGAAATGCACCCCCTACTGTTTAACCAAACACTAATTCCTAATTCGGTCACTGAGCAGGAAAGACATTACAAGGGAAAAAGACTGATACGTTCTTTATTCTGACCTCTCCTCCTTCCTTCCCCCCCAATCCTCAAACATCCAACCTGTAGCTGCATTTTTTTTTTTTTTGGCACTGTACTGTGAGTTCTTTCATAGGGAAATCAGCAGGCCATTTAAATATTTCCTCTCCAGAAAAAAACATTTCAAGATGCTCATGACTTGAAGCTCCACCAATAAAGAAGCTAACGGACACTAAGCTACTATCTCCCTGACAGAAATACCTCAAGAGACACCCAGCTCTCAGCCGGGTTCTAAACTTGGGATGGAGAAGAAACCAACATCAAGTCTGGGTGAGGAACAGAAACAACCCTCTTTAGATGCTCTGCTTTCAACACTACTTACAGTAACTGCAGCTCCCATTAGGCCCTGGACGAGTGCTTCTCCCGTTGACTGTACCTAGGCAATACAAGAACACACTATTGCTTTCTGCTGATTTTACACTTGTACAGGCTCATAGGCGAGGTTTACACACATGTAACTCATTGCAAGCATGTGTTGCCGTGATGGAGGTGTTTGTATACACCCAGTGATGCAGAAAGGTGACATCCAAACACAGGTTCAGAGTGGAGCACACGGACAACCAGTACATAGGCCAAGTGGTGACACCCACGGACAAATATACTAAAGCCATTACACAGGAATGGTTCAAAAGTAGAGGAGGGACTCGCCTGGAATTTTCTCAGTGATGTTATCTAAGTGGGCCAATCTGGCATCAAACACCGTGACTCAATGTAACTATTTGGCTGGATTTACATGGAGAGGCATACACATGTAATTCACTGTCTGTGTGATTTATACACATTTGTTGTTATTGTACTAACAGTGCACATGGCTCGCCCGTCAGTATATTTTGTGTGTGTGTGTACTGGCTGATTTGTGCCTAGGTCTTGCTGTGCATTAGCACTGAACCACGTCCAATTGCACACACATCACCTCACCTACGTAGGCCTATGTGTACGTCTACATTGAAACCACGGGGTGTGATTGCAGCTTGAGAGGCCGAGGCAGCATGGGCTGTAGAAGCCTGTGTGGAACCCTGGGTAATAACTCAGGCAGCTAGCACGCACTTAAACTCACGCTGCTGCAGCTTCACGGGTCCACTGCCCAAGCTAGCTAGACTAAAGATAGTTTGGGTATGTCTGCTCAAGCTGCAACCAACCATGAATGCAGTATAGACATGCCCTATGTTCCATAAACTATAGATATAGTGTTACCTGTTTAGCTGTATGACCCATCTTCATGGCATCAGCTATTCTGTTTTCCAGGAAGTGCCAAGTCTCTTCAAAGTCAGGAGACGAGTCCTGCATCATCACCAACTCAGTAGTGTTGTAGATGCCAGCCAGCACTGTCCGACGAGTGTACCAATTAATCTGCAAGGATATGAAGTAAGGCTATGATTTTGTCATGGATATTTTTAGTAAAAGTCATGGACAGGTCACGGGCAATCAACAAAAATTTACAGAAGCCTGAGACCTGTCCCTGACTTTTGAGGGGGTCCCCCCATCAGGGCAGGGGCCTGGGAGCGGCGGGCGGGCTGGCTGATAGCTCCAGCCTCAGGGCAGAAAATGTCACTGAGGTCTCTGGAAGTCATGGATTCTATGATCTCCGTGACATAATTGTAGCTTTAATCATGAGGAACAAGGTTAAGCACTGTCCAGTAAAATGCAGATCACATAAGCTGACCTGGGGAGGGGAGAGGTAGAATAGAGGTAATCTCTCCCAAGTTACCAGCTGGGCAGTGATTGATCCAGGGTGAAGGGACAGCTCAGCAGACAAGATAGATTGAAATCAATGGATGTTAGAACCCTAAATACCTTTGTGGCTCTGGGCCTTAAACTAGTATTAATGTACAAATTGTGCTTATGCAGTAGGCCACCACCCTCTGACACTGCAGCTGCTCTCCTGGCACCAAACTGATATCACAATTACACTGACCACCTGGTTCTGAGCAAGAGAGAGAGAGAAAAAGCAGCATGTAGAAAATTGCTGACCAAAAGTCACACCACCACTACCTGCTTCAGAGGTCAAATAGGTTGCTGCAGGGGTCAGGAAGGAATCCAACCTCAGCCTATTCTGTGCTGCCCAGTCAGCCAGATGCATTGTGGAAGAGTTCACCTTTCCGTAAGGCATGTGTATCAGCCAATGCAATGCTAACAGCCTGATGCAAGGGGTTCCAAAGAAGATGCATCTAGATTGTTCTCAGTGGTAGCAGATGACAGAAAAAGGAGTAATGGTCTCAAGTTGCAGTGGGGGAGGTTTAGGTTCGATATTAGGAAAAACTTTTTCACTAGGAGGGTGGTGAAGCACTGGAATGGGTTCCCTAGAGAGGTGGTGGAATCTCCTTCCTTAGAGGTGTTTAAGGCCTGGCTTGACAAAGCCCTGGCTGGGATGATTTAGTTGGGGATTGGTCCTGCTTTGAGCAGGGGGTTGGACTAGATGACCTCCTGCGGTCCCTTACAACCCTGATATTCTATGATTCTACGATGCAGTATAACAAATCCTATATTCAGAACCAATCCCCTGATACCACATGCCGAGTTATTACATTGCTGCTAGCAATGCCATAAGATGCTATACCAGTTCAAGGCTGAAACCCTGAAACTCTCCAGTTTGTCCATCTCACTTGAATAATTCCCAGGCCAAGCAAAAAAAAAAAAAAACTGTAAAGGGACTCTTACTTTTCAACTTGGTTTGCTTTCGTGATTAAAAACCCCAAGTTGCAGCAGAGGAAGGAGCAGCGGTGGTTGCTCCATTCACAATTAAAAGCACCAGAAAAAATGTCGGACATAAGTTGTGAACACATGGTTAGAAATTGGCAAAATATTGGTTGGATAGAATGTCCTTCTACCAGCTACACCAGAAGCTTGCAAACCTTTACCCCCCACATAGCCACATGTCTCAGATGTATCCCATTCTTTGCCCTTGTTCCCCTGCTGCTTCAAAGCATGCACCACACGAATCCACTGTGCAAAGTAGGTGACGGAGAGCTCCAGTTGTGTTCAAGATGCCCCTACTGGAAGTGACTGAGCTAACGCCTTCCTAGGGAAACAGGGAATGGGATCAGCTTCACTGCTCCCCACAGACAACTTGATGACTCCCTCAGAAGTAGTGATGAATAGATAGAGAATGTGAAAGAGAGGTTCTTCCATTTCAAAGGTGCCTGGGAGACTTTCAGAAACAGCTCTGAAATGTCATCAATGACTTTCAGACTCCATAAGGGACTTAGATTTCCTGGTGTGATCACCTCCTTTCAGCTACTTTCTGGTTTATTTCTTTAATTTTTCTGTCATCTTATTTATTTTCCACTGCAGTAGCTATTTTATACTCATATGTGAAGTTTATTAAAGTAGTTTGTTAAGATGGCTCATTTAACTTTCCCCACTTCCCACCGATGTCTTCATGAATTAAAAATAATTTATTAATTGCTTTAATTAAGGTTATAATTTACTTTGCTTTTATTTCCTGCCAGAAAGATGAAGGCTTTAATAAGCTACTGGTATTTTTAGGTAGCTGCTTTGAAGGGTTTGAGGAGAATCTGCACATGCTATCATCAATGGTGGAGACAGTAGCCTGAACAGAAACATTTCTTTTAAGATGGTGAATGTTTGGATCAACTTTTCTGTCCCTGAGTTACACTCACATAAAATCTCAAGTTGTGGCTGGGTCTAAAAAAAAGAACGTTGTTATAACGAAGTCTAAGAGAGCAACACCTTTTAGTTTATGCCAATTACAGCCAGTTATAAAGACAGAGGGTACAATTTACAAAAGCACATAAGTTACTTAAGAGATGATTACTCCTGGGAGAATTCTGCGCCACTTCGCAATGCAGAATTTTGCAGAAATTAATGTTGTGTGCATAGAATTTCCTTTTGCCCACGGAAATGGGCTGCAATGCTACTGGCTACCACTAGGGGCTGCTGGACCCAGCAGAGCCCAGCTCTCACATAGAAGACACTGCGGGGGGTGGGGGGGGAGAGGGTGTATTGGCTGTGGGGGAGCACCGCGGTTGGGCACGGGGGGGGGGGGGGGGTTGTGTATGTCTGGCCCCCTGGCTGGGCTCTGGAGGGGAAGGGGGTAGAGAAACAGGAACTGGGTTGTCATAGGGGTTTCTTTAACTCTACGCCTGGGGGAATTTGTGAGTGTGTCTGTATTATTACAGACATACTTGCTGACACGTATTTTGAAATAAGTTACCAAAATAACTGAAACTGATGTGATTACGTAGTGTTGTTTTGACAAATAAAATTTGCAGAATTGTGAAGATCTTTAAAATATTGTGTGCAGAATTTTTAATTTTTTGGCGCAGAATGCCCCCAGGAGAGGACGATGTTCCATTTTCAACAGGGACTTAAAAGCCTACGTTTCATTGAAAGTCAATGGGCCAAAGAGCCAGATTGTAAAGGTATTTAGGCACCTAGAGATGCAGGTAGGCTTTTGAAAAATCCCACTAGGTGCCTAAGTCCTACAGACTTTCAACGGAACTTAGGCTCCTAAGTCACTGTTGAAAACGGGAACTTAAGCACTTCTGAAAATTTTGTCCTTACTCAATTCTACAACAAAGATAAAGGCTTTACTCTGAAACAGACAGGATTGCAACGCACACTTCAATCCTTTCCGTTGCTATGCAGTGCTAAAAGGTCCAACTAGTCTGTTTGCATGGCGCCAGGACTTACATCGGTGGACTGATCTCCTGCATAGTGCCACATATCGTCCACCAGACTAGTGAGGAGGTTTAGGCTGGAAGGGATGTTGTGTGGAAGCAGCAGAATGCTTACAGCCTGAGAAGGAAGGAGACAGACAAGTGGAGAGAAGCACACAGCATTAAAACAAACCGACACACAATCTTTTGCATGCATTGATTTTTTTTCTCCATGTCGCTATTGTCCTGTCTCCGCCTCGAGCAGGAGGCATTCCCAGTCCCATTCATCTAGCAATGGTCTCTTTCATGTGGCTTCTATTTGAGTAGCAGGGCCATTATGAATCCTATTGGTGCCTCTCTTTCTTGCAAGAAAGAAACCCTCCCACCCTCCTGTGGGAGGCCTCCATCTTCCTTCACAACACAATTACCATATTAACGCTATCTTCCTTCTCTCTGTGGGGAAAACTGGATGAAGCTACCAAATTCTGCAGCGATGCTTACAGATCACCTGGTAGCTACTAAAGCTATACTGACTCCCACTGGAATTGAGCACCTCACCTGTAAACACCTCCTAGTCTTCTTCTGGCCCAAGGAGGGAAGAGGCTAAATCCAAGAATTAAGCTTGGATGTTCAGCAAGCCAGCATCAAGTTCCAACAGCTCATCAAGCTACCTTAGTTTGTGTTTTTGAAGGTTCACTTAAGTGTTTTTGAAGGTTTATCGTTAGCACACTGGAGATGCAATATAGTGAAATAAGCACCACTTCACTTCACCATTTCCAAGCATCAGAGAAGCAGAATGCAACAGACCCCAGGACCCGTGCTACAAGGAACCTGACTTGCAATTTGAGTGCAGGAGCAATCCTGCACAGAGACTGAATTCCCCTTGGAGCTTCAGAACGGAAGGGGTGCACCATGAGATGTTTGCCATTTTGGGATTGCAAGAAAAGACAACATCAATCTCTGCTGCCAACTGTTACCCTCCAAGGACATCCCCCTATGTCTTGAAGGAACTGTCTAGTGTGGGTTTCATACACAGCTTTGGACTGGTCTGATGCACAGATTAAAGAACACACATGCTAGGGAATCCACAGGCTTCAGGGACATATTTAAAAAAAGAATCTGCAGGTCCATTTTGTACCTGGGGCCATTTCTCAATGTATGGGATGAGCATCCTCAGTCTGGCTTCCACAGCATCTCTCAAGAACTGGTCTGTCTTCTTCTTCCTGGAAGAAGAAAAACCATACGTCTATCTGCTAAAGATTCAACTTTGAATTTGCATTTTTAAAGTTTTAACCTCCATCCAAACTTAGCAGATGAGGTGCATCCTTCCCGTCCCCTAATTCTGGCTCACCTCTACAAGCACATGTCTGTATGGATGGGTTCATTTGTACATGAGTAAGTTTTCTTCTGAAGCATGTGTGTCACTGGACAGTACTTCTGTCTTACACCCTGGTGCCTGTGCACCTAGGAAGACGTACGTTTCCACGTATAGTTAGTAACTACAACACATGATACTCACTCTGCCTGGCCCAGCTGCACCAGCTTTTGCTGTTCTTCCAGCAGATTAGAGAGCTCAGAGTTGCACTGGGACACAAAATGCAGTATCAGCTCACTGCCGTCATTATGAAACATCCCTGCTGCAGCAACAGAGAGGCCCAGAGACTGTGGGAAGGAAGGAGAAAGACTCAGTAGGTCACTAATTGCTGAACAGGCACCATGTAGGGAATGCTGTTCGATATTTGATTTGGTACAAAACATCACATGAATTCAAAACAGAATGAAGTTACTTTACTGACAGAACAAGGAGTAATGGTCTGCAGGAGATCTAGGTTGGATATCAGGAAACACTATGTCACTAGGAGGGTGGTGAAGCACTGGAATGGGTTACCTAGGGAGGTGGTGGAATCTCCATCCTTAGAGGTTTTTAAGGCCCGGCTTGACAAAGCCCTGGCTGGGATGATTTAGCTGGTGTTGGTCCAGCTTTGAGCAGGGGATTGGACTAGATGACCTCCTGAGGTCCCTTCCAACCCTAATATTCTATGATTCTATAAACCTCTCTTCCCAGACCCTTCTGTGCCACTGCTGCTCCACACTGCGTCTAACTTTGACATTATCTTCTAGTCAGTGTATAAACAGTGGGTCAGTTCTGCCCTGCTTTATAGACAGGAGCAATCCCACGGATTTCCGTAAGGTTGCTCAAGTGTAAGGGAAGAATTTGGCCCGAGGTCTCTTTGAACTGCATCTCTCTCTAATTTCTTACATGCTCTCGGTCTCTCCTGCCACATACCTTGGCTCCCTCTGCAATGGCATCTGCTGTCCAACCGTGAGTAGGCACAAACTCCAGCGACGCTGTTAGGATTCGCTGCTGCAGCTGCTCCTCACTCTCATAGTCCTCGGATTCCTCACCACCCTGATCAGTGTAACTACAAGAAGGTGTCATTATAGTGAGGGAATTCTACCATCAAATATCAAAAACCAGGACACTACGTCCTATTCTGCCACCACTAGCAGGTGCTCTCTTGATTCAGATACACATTGGGTTGTGCTTTGCTTTATGGTTCTGCTCTTTTAATAAAAACCCTGTCTCTCTAAAATCCTTCCTGTCTCTGGTGAAAATAATCCTTAAATTAACAACAGTTCATATAGGGGCAAGGGAAAAAAGGGAGGGCTGGACCTAGATGGTTACCTGGTGACTGCCCAGTTTTGAATATTGCTTGTGTAACTGTAAATTATTTTGTCACCGGCCTTGTATTTAGTATATAAGGCAACCATAACTGCCAAATTTACCAAAATCTAAAACTGAAGCATATGCTATGCAAACAAGAGAAATTCCTGCTTGGAAGCAGTTCCTATTCTGCCTCTCTGATGGCCAAGAGAACTTGCCTTTTGTCAGAGCAAAACTGAATGCCAACCTCAGAAATATTAAGTTCTGGATTAAACCTGGAATTCATGATTTATGAGTAGGTTCTACATTTGGCAAAATGCTATCTCCAATCCCTTTCTCAGCAGGTACTGGTACTGGCTATGTAGGTTACCTGTGATGTGAGCGTTGGGGCTCCTGGTCACCTGGTGGGTGTGATTCAAAACGTTGCTGGGAGGAAGATGGTGGCGGCTCCTGTTTCTGTTCATCTGAGACTCTCCTCAGCAGAGCTGAGGTCTGGAACGCACGCTGGGCTGGGTACAACGGGCATCTGACCACTGAAATGGAAACCACAAAAGTCATTGGTCTCCTTTAAAGGAGAGTGAGGAGGCACCAGGGGTGAATGAGAACAGAAACAGCGATTGGGGGAACTATTTTTTTCCTCCAGAAAAATGTCCATCCACTGGCAGCTAATATTTGTGTGCTTGAAATAAAGGGAAGATGTTTTGTGGTAGGAAAAAATCCTGCAGTTTGTGATCTTCTTCCAAACAGCAGAGGATTTCACAACCTTGCACTGGAAGCCAAGCAAACACTGACTGGAGGCCACCACAGCATGACTTCATAGAATCATGGAATATCAGGGTTGGAAGGGACTTCAAGAGGTCATTCTAGTCCAACCCCCTGCTCAAGGACTTGCCTCCTTTCTTTCCATGCTGAAACCAGTAAAGAAAAGAAAGTAAAGAGCCAGTGAACTTACAATAAAGAGCTCATGACAGACAGACTAACCAAATCCTGACAATGCTACCCTTAGACTAGGGCATTTCATTTTAAAGTGACCTGTTCAAAGACAAAATGCTTCTCTAATTTGGCTATCCCATAATAATTGTTTTTCTTTAGCCAAACTGAGGTTTGTTTGTTTTTTAATTTAATGTGTGTATATGTATATTCTGTGTCCTTCCCAAAGGGGCATGCTGCTGATCTGACAGACTGCACTTTAAAAAATCTGGGTTCACTGACGAAGCAGCTCACCTGACTTGAGATTGTAAATAAAAACTGGCTTCCTCCCCTGGTAAATGTCATCCAGTGACAGATGATATGAAGGAGCTGGCCTGCTACTTTGCTAATTCCTTTCTGGGTCTGATCATCGTCATGCCCCAAACTGCACTTTGGAAAGAATGTGCACGGCTTATTATGTAGATGTCTGGGGAGGAACGGGCCAAGGAAAGTTATTAAGGAAACTAGTTTTCATTTTCAGCCTCACTACCAAGATATTTAAGTGCAGGCTTTTATTTAAGGCTTTTCCACTGGACACTAATTCAATTTTGTCTTGGCCAGAATGGGTTAGTATATTAACACAGTTGCCCGTCTTTGGCTTAAAAAGACCCATTTCCATAGGGCTTGTCTATACAAATAGTTAGTTCGCAGCAAGCTGGGGTGTAAATCTACCACACGTTAGCCAGCTGCGCACTAGCTGTCCCTGTGGATCCTGCTGACATGCACTAACAGTTCCCTAGTGTGCTCGGATCTTCCTCATTTTGAGATGGGAGTAAATCAAAGCACACTAAGGAGCTGTTAGTGTGCGTCAGCAGGGTCTGCATGGACACTTGGTACACAGCAGGCTAGTGTGGGGTAGATTTACACCCCAGCTTGCTGCAAATAAGCACATAGACAAGCCATTGGCTGCACAGTTCAGACACCTTCTAAGCTCTCCCTTAGGTGAAAATACACAATCTGGGACAATCTTACCCAGTTCCCTTTTGGGGGGGGAGGGACGGGAAGAGATTAATGGGATGTCCTGATAACCCTAAAGGAGATTTTCTTTATGTCCCAAGAGCCAAGAAGTTTTAACAGCAGAATCCTCCTTTCAATATCCTTCACCCAGCACTTCCTCTTCCACAACAGGCTCTTATCAGCCATCATTCCGCACCCCCACCCCCGTTTCACGCTGTTCTACTTGTTATGACTAGAACTGGCAAACAGTTGTACGTAAACTGCAGTCAAACAGGGCTCCCCTCATTGTTCATACCACTTTATCACCACTGTCTGAGCCACTTGGCTCCAGTTAACCCAAAACTTGCAATAGTTCTGGATTCATGGTATTAGAGACACCAATTTCTCTTCCTTAAAGTATGTGACCTGCTGGTGTTCTTCACCATGTCAAGCCCTTACTGTGCCTGTGTCCCAATGGCACAGCCAGCCGTACATACCATGGTTAGAATAAAGCTCAGAGGATCTTGCACCCTAACACTAAAGCCAGCACGAAGGGTACACAGTGCGTAAGAGTTCTGGTGTCAGCATGGGACACTGCAGTGAGGCCTCTACTCCTCTCCACAGACCGAGTGCTACTCTTTGTCAGAATACCAGTTAAACATCTAATTCACTCTAGCGCAGCGGTTCTCAAACTTTTATACTGGTGACCCCTTTCACATAGCAAGCCTCTGAGTGCAACCCCCCTTATAAATTAAAAACCCTTTATTATCTATTTAACACCATTATACATGCTGGAGGCAAAGCGGGGGTTGGGGTGGAGGCTGACAGCTCGTAACCCCTAACTAATAACCTGGTGACCCCTTGAAGGGTACCGACCCCCAGTTTGAGAACTCTAGCATGTGGAGTACCCCCTTGTCAGTTAGGCACCTGCTTCTCCTTAACACTCATAATGTCTCAATGCCATTTGACCCCCTACTATGCCCTGATACCCAGAATACACCAAAGCCGAATGAATGTCTGGTTCATGGCCCAGTACCAGATGGATCCAAATACTAGCACTGTGCCACTGGCACTCTCAGATAAACACAAACTACACCAGAGCTTCTGCCTACATAGCTGATGTGTCTGAGCTCTACTGGCAGCATGTGATTTCGTTTGCAAGTTTCTTGGGGCAGAAGCCATCGCTTTTAATCTGTGCAGTGTCAAGGGCCATCTTGGTGCTTGGTAAATAAATACACCTCTATCCTGATATAACGCAACCTGATATAACACGATTTCGGATAGAACACGGTAAAGCAGCGCTCCGGGGGAGCGGGGCTGAGCACTCCGGCGGCTCAAAGCAAGTTTGATATAACGCGGTTTCACCTATAACGCGTTAAGATTTTTTGGCTCCCGAGGACAGCGTTATATCGGGGTAGAAGTGTATCAGTCTAGTTAAATG
>NC_048310.1:41346210-41436432 GCF_013100865.1 Trachemys scripta elegans | reverse complement strand
TTAGATGGGGCTACTATAAGGTGGGTGCATAACTGGCTGGATAACCGTACTCAGAGAGTTGTTATTAATGGTTCCCAATCCTGCTGGAAAGGCATAACGAGTGGGGTACCGCAGGGGTCTGTTTTGGGACCGGCTCTGTTCAATATCTTCATCAACGACTTAGATATTGGCATAGAAAGTACGCTTATTAAGTTTGCGGATGATACCAAACTGGGAGGGATTGCAATTGCTTTGGAGGACAGGGTCATAATTCAAAATGATCTGGACAAATTGGAGAAATGGTCTGAGTTAAACAGGATGAAGTTTAACAAAGACAAATGCAAAGTGCTCCACTTAGGAAGGAAAAATCAGTTTCACACATACAGAATGAGAAGAGACTGTCTAGGAAGGAGTACGGCAGAAAGGGATCTAGGGGTTATAGTGGACCACAAGCTAAATATGAGTCAACAGTGTGATGCTGTTGCAAAAAAAGCAAACATGATTCTGGGATGCATTAACAGGTGTGTTGTGAGCAAGACACGAGAAGTCATTCTTCCGCTCTACTCTGCTCTGGTTAGGCCTCAGCTGGAGTATTGTGTCCAGTTCTGGGCGCCGTATTTTAAAAAAGATGTGGAGAAATTGGAAAGGGTCCAGAGAAGAGCAACAAGAATGATTAAAGGTCTTGAGAACATGACCTATGAAGGAAGGCTGAAAGAATTGGGTTTGTTTAGTTTGGAAAAGAGAAGACTGAGAGGGGACATGATAGCAGTTTTCAGGTATTTAAAAGGGTGTCATAAGGAGGAGGGAGAAAACTTGTTTACCTTAGCTTCTAAGGATAGAACAAAAAGCAATGGGTTTAAACTGCAGCAAGGGAGGTCTAGGTTGGACATTAGGAAAAAGTTCCTAACTGTCAGAGTGGTTAAACACTGGAATAAATTGCCTAGGGAGGTTGTGGAATCTCCATCTCTGGAGATATTTAAGAGTAGGTTAGATAAATGTCTATCAGGGATGGTCTAGACAGTATTTGGTCCTGCCATGTGGGCAGGGGACTGGACTCGATGACCTCTCGAGGTCCCTTTCAATCCTAGAATCTATGAATAATCCAATCCACAAAAATAGTCCACAGGTATCTGCAGATTGGCCGGTCTCTACTTCTTTGTCTTTCAAACTATCTTGCTCTGTGAGGGGAGAGGTCATGAGGAAGCCATTGTCTTATTTTATACCCTCTTCCTCTCTTTGAGGTTGACCCCCAGCTGGGGTGCAGGTGACCAGCAGTCTGTTGTGTACTTGAGATTTGAATTGTCCCTCTATGCAATGTATATTTCTTGTTTCCCTTCTCCCCCTGCTGGACAATGTCTCTTTAACACCTGGCTGGGTGTTGGACACTCCTTTGTCTCTGAGGAGCTAGTCTGTGGGCGTTCCCCAGAGTTATAACATACTTCAGTAATCTCATACAGTAAAACTTATAATTAGGGCTGTTGATTAATCGCAGTTAACTCATGCAATTAACTCAGAAAAAATTAATCACAATTAAAAAAAGTAAGCGTGATTAATCATACTGTTAAACAATAGAATACCAATTGAAATTTATTAAATATTTTTGGATGTTTTTCTACATTTTCAAATATATTGATTTATATTACAACACAGAATACAAAGTGTACAGTGCTCACTTTATTATTTTTATTACAAATATTTGCACTGTAAAAATGATAAACAGAAGAAACCGTATTTTTCAATTCACCTCATACAAGTACTGTAGTGCAATCTCCTTATCCTGAAAGTGTAACTTACAAATGTAGATTTTTTTTTGTTACATAATTGCACTCAAAAACAAAGTAAAACTTCAGAGCCTAGAGTCCACTCAGTCCTACTTCTTGTTCAGCCAATCGCTAAGACAAACAAGTTTGTTTACATTTACGGGAGATAATGCTGCCCGCTTCTTATTTACGATGTTACCAGAAAGTGAGAACAGGCGTTTGCATGGCACTTTTGTAGCTGGCACTGCAAGGTATTTACCTGCCAGATACGTTAAATATTCGTATGCCCCTTCGTGCTTCGGCCACCATTCCAGAGGACGTGCTTCTATGTTGATGGTGCTCATTAAAAATACCTACAACACTCGACTCCGGGTTTAAGAATCTGAAGAGATGTCCAAAATCTGAGCGAGACGCGGTGTGGAGCATGCTTTCAGAAGTTTTAAAAGAGCAACACTCCGATGCGGAAACTACAGAACCCGAACCACCAAAAAAGAAAAACAACCTTCTGCTGGTGGTGGCATCTGACTCAGATGATGAAAATGAACATGCATTGGTCGTACTGCTTTGGATTGTTATTGAGCAGAACCCGTCATCGGCATGGACGCATGTCCTCTGGAATGGTGGTTGACGCATGAAGGGACATATGAATCTTTACCGCATTTGACACGTAAATATCTTGCGACGCCAGCTACAACAGTGCCATGCGAACGCCTGTTCTCACTTTCAGGTGACATTGTAAACAAGAAGCGGGCAGCATTATCTCCTGCAAATGTAACCAAACTTATTTGTCTGAGTGATTGGCTGAAGTAGGATAGTGGACTTGTAGGCGCTAAAATTTTGCATTGTTTTATTTTTTGAATGCAGTTATTTTTTTGTACATAATTCTACATTTGTAAGCTCAACTTTCATGATAAAGAGATTGCACTACAGTGCTTGTATTGGGTGACTTGAAAAATACTATTTCTTTTGTTTTTTACCGTGCAAATACTTGTAATAAAAAATAAATATAGTGAGAACTGTACACTTCGTATTCTGTGTTGTAATTGAAATCAATATATTTGAAAATGTAGAAAACATCAAAAAATATTTAAGTAAATGGTATTCTGTTGTTGTTTAACAGTGCAATTAATTGCGATTAATTTTTTTTAATCGCTTGACAGCCCTACTTATAACTTTACACATAGTGTCACTACACATATTTTAACAGGATAGTGATGTTCAGTAGATGATGTCTTGTGAGGTATCACTTGAAAAGTCATACTTTGTAAAACATATGACCATATATAAGTGGTTACTGTGGGTTTACAGGGTGTTAAATGGGGTACAGTGTGTCGCAGTGGTACAATAAGCAAGGCTGATGTAACACTAATTTTAAAATTGGAGGTATTTAAGGAATGAGAAGGAAATATGGTGAGTTAAACAATCTCTGAGTGTAGTAAACCGGTTCCTAATTAGTAATAGTTCCACCAGATGAAAACAACTAGAGAAGTGGTTCTCGCGTTATTACACAGGACAGGATTTCTCAAACTTTCATTATTGCTGCCTCACCATACTCTAGTTTCCCCAAATGTAAGCACTTCTTTAAAAAAGAAATGTCAGGAGGAGAGCAAAGGGCCTTAATTTGGATGATTGGGGATGCTGAAACTAAGGCCTGGTCCACACTAACCCCCCACTTCGGACTAAGGTACACAAATTCAGCTACGTTAATAACGTAGCTGAATTCGAAGTACCTTAGTCCGAACTTACCGCGGGTCCCGACGCGGCAGGCAGGCTCCCCCGTCGATGCTGCGTACTCCTCTCGCCGAGCTGGAGTGCCGGCGGCAATGGCGAGCACTTCCGGGATCGATTTATTGCGTCTAGACAAGACGCGATAAATCGATCCCAGAACATCGATTGCCTGCCGCCGGACCCGGAGGTAAGTCTAGATGTACCCTTAGATGTATATTCTCCTCCTGTGCAGGGGGACTATATTAACTTCTTCTTTGCTGAGTCACTGTCACAAGCAGGAGTGGCTGCTGAGCACTTAATATTGCCTATTAATTTCTAGCTTGGGATTGTATAAAAACCCCTTTTCCCCCACTTCCCTTAAACTTGGCTTGCACTGCCCCTGGCAGATCCTCCTGGAGGAAGCAAACATCACAATTTGAGAGAAACTGAATTATGCTCGTAGACAGAGATGGTATTTCTTCATGCTATGTTAACATGCAGATATGGGAACTCTGTTTCCAGTGCCCAAAGAATTATCCTAGCTCTTAAAAGAGGGCAACCCTCTGGATTAAGTGAAAATCCATGTTCTGCATGGTGGTCTTAGCACTGATTTCTTCCTTTCTCAATCTGGCACTTTCAGGTCCAGTGATACGGCAGAGATGGCGGAGTATGGAATCTCAGTTGGCCAGCGTGTGGCAGTGATCTGGGATAGCTCCTCACCTGTTGAAGGACTGAAGAATCTGGTGGCTAAGATTCAGGCATTGGTGGGACCTGAGAGCCGCATATCTGTGGAAAATATTGACCAGCTGTCCCATTGTAAGATGGGGATATAATTTTTACCACACATTTTGGTTTAAGGGCAGTGTCCTGTTCTGTGGGTATGTTAATGGATGTGAGCTAGCATTTTCCTTGATTTGTAACCTAGGGCATCTTTAAGTATAAAGGTAGAAATCCTTTTGTGACTTGTACTGCTAGTACTAAACAAGAAAGCTATTCACCCTAATCATGTTTGTTTCATCAGCAATGATTGTTAATGGATAAGGCTAAGATTTTGTAAAAAGTCAGGGACAGGTCATGGGCAATAAAGAAAAATTAACTGAAGCCCATGACCTGTTCCTGACTTTTACTAAAAAATATCCATGATAAAATGCAAAGGGACTGGGCAAATGCGGGCTGATTGGGAGCTCCAGGGCCCCCACCACCCGTGGGGGGCTCAGAGCTCCAGGATCCCCCTGCCCCCCATGGTGAAGGGGAGCTACGGGGTCCTGTGGGGTCCCCCTGCCCCTGCACTCCCATGCCCCCGACTGTGGGGGTCCCCCTGCACTCCGGCGCCCCCCCCCCCAACGGCTGGGAGCCGCAGGGGTCTCCCTGTCCACAGCGGCTGGGAGTTTGGGGGGCCCGCTGCCTCAGGCACCGCTGCGGGAGGCGGTGGGACCCTGCAAGTATATTTTTTTTTTCTCTTTTCATTTTTCCTTCTTTTCAGCGGCGCATGCAGAGTCCAGTTTTGATGTGGTTCTGTCAGGCATGGTACCAGGCAGTATGACACTGCACAGTGCAGAGGTGCTGGCAGAAATAGCTCGGATACTCAAGCCTGGGGGTCGTGTCCTTCTGAAAGAACCAGTGGCTGCGCAAATAGGTAAGAGCAAGTCTGCTATGTTCTTGCCCCTGGATCTGAGGCAACCAAACATCCTTTCATGGAGGATCAGGCCAAAGCTGAAGGGCCAAGAGCTTTGAATGTCAGTCAAATAAAGAGTAGTTCTGCTCCTGTGATTCATTAACATAAGCAGCACGATGAGATCTTGTGTCTGAGCTTATCACTGTCATGTTAGAATCTCTGCTGATGACCATCTTGTATCGAAAATGTACGCGCAGAGAGAGACGTATTCTTGTAAGCCTACTGCTATGGTTAGTGGATGCACAGAGCTGATGCTAGAGTTTTTGTAGTGACTAAAGTCAGGCTTTTGGGGCCTCTGTGAAAGTAAAATTAGGTCATGAGCTGTTAGTGGCTGAGACCATCTTTTACTCTGTAGCACAACAGGGCTTTGATCTTGATTGGGGCCTGTAGATACTTGCATAATCTAAAAAAGATAAAGTGACGTTTAGGAGAGAGACGGTGCATCTTATACCATCACAATTTACAAAAGATGTGAATGGAGTCTTACTAGTAGGTAATGCCAACTACCCAATGGAAAACAGATGCACCAAAGCTGTTAATTAAATCAGTCGGTGTAAAACCTGATACCTTCTGGAATGAGTTCTTTAATGTATATTTCTGAACTTCAGACTTTTTAGGACTTTATATTTTTGAGGACTTCCATGAGCCTGTCGAAGTGGGAGCTCCCATTTTTCTCTTTAGTAGGTGGAGATGATTTTTTTTTTTTTTTCTTGGATGCTGGAGAAGCCTTTGTGATCGTGATGTATTTGTCAAGAACATAATTTTGAACTAATTTATAGTCAGAGTTGAAGAGCCGATTTGAATGGATGAACGGCTGAGTTCCCAGATGTGCCTGGAGTGATTAGGAAAGAAGCATGTAAACAAAGGGATTAGCTGGAATGCTGCCTTCTAAAGCACTGTCAGTCCTTTCATGTTACAAGCAACTCATCTAGTTCTTAATAATGAGCTTTGTTTTGCGTTCTCTGTCATGTTTCCCAGGTGACAACAACAGAATCAAGACAGCAGCCAGACTCCTCACAGCTCTGACGCTTTCCGGGCTGGTGGAAGTGAAGGAGGTATGTGTATATGCACTAACCACCTCCTGAGAGCTCCCATTTCAGGACTGTGTAATGTAGAGAAGTGTCTTCCAAAAGGGGTGCTGGTTATTCACTACCTAGCCATCTTAGTATGTCTGGAAATATGCAGCAGCACAACCAGCAATGAAAACTCTGCTCTTAGTATTGCATGAATAAGAGTTTTCCTTTCATTTGAAGATACATGGATTTTTTTTTTTTTAATTGCATAGTGGCAGTAAACTGTAATATCACCAGCTGTGCAACAGCCAGAACCGTGATTCACTTCGTGCAAGCTGGGAGAATGAGCCAGTCTGAAGTATAATGCAACGTCATGGGACAGAGGCAAAACCCATCATAAAAGATTAGGGTTGGAAGAGACCTCAGGAGTCATCTAGTCCAACCCCCTGCTCAAAGCGGGACCAACCCCAACTAAATCATCCCAGCCAGGGCTTTGTCAAGCCAGGCCTTAAAAACCTCTAAGGCTGGAGATTCCACCACCTCCCTAGGTAACCCATTCCAGTGCTTCACCACCCTCCTAGTGAAATAGTGTTTCCTAATATCCAACCTAGACCTCCCCCACTGCAACTTGAAACCATTGTTCTGTCATCTGCTGCCACTGAGAACAGCCAAGCTCCATCCTCTTTGGAACCCCCCTTCAGGTAGTTGAAGGCTGCTATCAAATCCCCCCTCACTCTTCTCTTCTGCAGACTAAATAACCCCAGTTCCATCAGCCTCTCCTCATAAGTCACGTGCCCCAGCCGCCTAATAATTTTCGTTGCTCTCCGCTGGACTGTCTCCAATTTGTCCACATCCTTTCTGTAGTGGAGGGCCCAAAACTGGATACAATACTCCAGATGTGGCCTCACCAGTGCCGAATAGAGGGCAATAATCACTTCCCTCGATCTTCTGGCAATGCTCCTACTAATACAGTCCAATATGCTGTTGGCCTTCTTGGCAATGAGTGCACACTGCTGACTCATATCCAGCTTCTCATCCACTGTAATCCCCAGGTCCTTTTCTGCAGAACTGCTGCTTAGCCAGTCGGTCCCCACCCTGTAGCGGTGCATGGGATTCTTCCGTCATAAGTGCAGGACTCTGCCCTTGTCCTTGTTGAACCTCTTCATATTTCTTTTGGCCCAATCCTCCAATTTGTCTAGGTCACTCTGGACCCTATCCCTACCCTCCAGCATATCTACCTCTCTCTGCATCTTAGATTGA
The DNA here is from genome assembly GCF_013100865.1 of Trachemys scripta elegans. Classification (NCBI taxonomy): domain Eukaryota; kingdom Metazoa; phylum Chordata; order Testudines; family Emydidae; genus Trachemys; species Trachemys scripta. The sequence continues at coordinate 41,429,038 of NC_048310.1, read as the reverse complement.
TACCGGCTGCCAACTGAACATCAAGCAGTTGATCGTTACCCGTTGAGCCCAACAATCTAGCCAGCTTTCTATCCACCTTATAGTCCATTCATCCAATCCATACTACTTTAACTTGCTGGCAAGAATACTGTGGGAGACCGTATCAAAAGCTTTGCTGAAGTCAAGATATATCACGTCCACTGCTTTCCCCATATCCACAGAGCCAGTTATCTCATCATAGAAGGCAATCAGGCTGGTCAGGCATGACTTGCCCTTGGTGAATCCATGTTGACTGTTCCTGATCACCTTGCTCTCCTCCAAGTGCTCCATGATTTTTCCGGGGATTGAGGTGAGGCTGACCGGTCTGTAGTTCCCCGGGTTCTCCATCTTCCCTTTTTTAAAGATGGGCACTATATTTGCCTTTTTCCAATCGTCCAGGACCTCCCCCGATTGCCACGAGTTTTCAAAGATAATGGCCAACGGCTCTGCAATCGCATCAGCGAACTCCCTCCGCACCCTCGGATGCATTAGATCTGGACCCATGGACTTGTGCATGTACAGCTTTTCTAAATAGTCCTTAACCTATTCTTTCACCACTGAGGGCTGCTCACCTCCTCCCCATTCTGTGTTGCCCAGGACAGCAGTGTGGGAGCTGACCTTGCCCATGAAGACCAAGGCAAAAAAAGCAGTGAGTACTTCAGCTTTTTCCACATCCTCTGTCACTAGGTTGCCTCCCCCATTCATTAAGGGTCCCACGCTTTCCCTGACCTTTTTCTTGTTGCTAACATACCTTTAGAAACTCTTCTTGTTACCCTTCACATCCCTTGCTAGCTGCAACTCCGGTTGTGTTTTGGCCTTCCTGATTACTGTCCTGGGTGCTTGAGCAATATTTTTATACTCTTCCCTAGACATCTGTCCATGTTTCCACTTCTTGTAAGCTTCCTTTTTATGTTTAAACTCACCGAAGAGTTCACTGTTAAGCCAAGCTGGTCACCTGCCATATTTGCTATTCTTTCTGCACATCAGGATAGTTTTTTTCCTGTGCCCTCAATAGGCTTCTTTAAAATACAGCCAGCTCTCCTGGACTCCTTTCCCCCTCATATTAGCTTCCCAGGGGATCCTGCCCATCAGTTCCTTGAGAGAGTCAAAGTCTGCTTTTCTGAAGTCCAGGGTCTGTATTTTACTACTCTCTTTTCTTCCTTTTGTGATGATCCGGAACTCAACCATCTCCTGGTCACTGCTGCCCAGGTTGCCACCCATTTCTGCTTCCCCTACCAATTCTTCCCTGTTTGTGAGCAGCAGGTCAAGAGGAGAACGGCCCCTGGTTGGTTCCTCCAGTAGTTGCACCAGGAAGTTGTCCCCAACACTCTCCAAAAACTTTCTGTATTGTTGTGCACTGCTGTATTGCTCTCCCAGAAGATGTCAGGGTGATTGAAGTCCCCCATTAGAACCAGGGCCGGTGTTATGGAAACTTCAGTTAATTGTCTGAAGAAAGCCGCGTCTATCTCATCCTCCTGGTCCGGTGATCTATAGCACACGCCCACCACAACATCACCCTTGTTGCTCTCGCTTCTAAATTTAACCCAGAGACTCTCAACAGGCTTTTCTCCAGTTTCATACTGGAGCTCGGAGCAATCATACCCCTCTCTTACATACAGTGCAACTCCTCCACCTTTCCTCCCCTGCCCGTCCTTCCTGAACAGTTTATACTCATCCATGACAGTGCTCCAGTCATTTGAACTGCCCCACCAAGTCTTTGTTATTCCAATCACATCATAGTTCTTTGACTGTGCGAGGACTTCCAGTTCTTCCTGCTTGTTTCCCAGGCTTCTTGCGTTTGTGTACATGCACCTTCGCTGCATGGTATGATGTGACCACACAGGGCATTGGAATATGGCAGTTCTGTACAAGGATTAACACTCACTGTGTCTTGCATTCCAGCTGCAGAAGGAGCCTTTGACCCCTGAGGAGACCCAGTCAGTCCAAGAGCATCTGGGGTACCAAGGCAACGACCTTTTGTCTGTTCAAATGGAAGGCAAGAAACCCAACTTTGAAGTGGGATCCTCAAGTCAGCTCAAACTTTCCTTTGCTAAGAAATCTGCTTCATCAGGTAAGAGATAAGAGAAGGCTGGTATGTGTGCTGGGAGTGTATGAGCGCCTTGCGTTGTACAGTGGAGAGTATAATTTTGAATGCTTAATGAAGAAGGATGTTTGAAAACATGGTTCTCCATAATCTTGGTTAAAAACCATTTTATATCTGTTGGAAGCTTCCATTTCTGTTTCGAAGGTTAACTGCAAAGCAAAGGAGGAGGGAAACCTGTGCTCTTTCCTGTTGCTTTATGCAGCTCTCTCTATGCATTACAAAGCATTTTCTGTGGGGTTTTTGTTTTGTTTTTAGAAACATCAATACTACCCAGTTCCTTCCTTCCTTTGTGCAAAAGGGTCTATGCGAGATCTTTGAAGGCTGTGAATGGCGGTTAGATTACTGGAGCTACAGCTGTCTCGGCTCCCAGCATCAATGCCTGCTCTAATGTCCGCTAACCGTTTCACTGCATTTCAAGCAAAACAAGAAATAAAAGGAGTGATCATATCATGAAGAGATGCAGCGTCTATAAATGACATCTCATTTTGGTGTCAAAAATGGGTGGACCGGGGAGGATATTGTCACTTTTTTTTCCATAACTGATCTCTGATGAAGGATGAGGAGAAGTGGACAGAGGATTCCTTGCACAAATCAGGTTTAAAGATGGATTCGAGCGAGAGCACGGCTGCTTGGCTTCTGAGAGCAGTGAGCGTGTTCCACAGGTAGGGTGCAGTATGATAAAAGGCACCACGGCACAGGGAGTGAATTTTTCAAGAGTGATATTGGAACCATTTCCTTGCTGGGAGTAGGTCTGATTCCTGCTATTCCATCGTCTATGTCTCTCTTGTTTTGGCTCCAGGCAAGCCTGCTGTGGACCCTGCTGCTGCAAAGCTGTGGACTCTCTCTGCCAATGATATGGATGATGAGGGAATGGTAAGTTCTGTTTTAGTTTTCCACACAAAAATTAGAAGTTTCATGAAATTTAACCCACAGTACTCAGTAGGGCTTTACAGATGAGAGGGTGGCGTGAGAGCCATATGGAAAAATTCCTCTAATATTACATGGCGAGGGGTTTATTGCATGGACCATAATTCTGACACTTGGGTACAAGCTATACCAGGTGTTGTCATTTCTTTGACTCTAACATCGGCAGTGTCCCTATTCCCTATTGAACCAGTTTCCTTCTTTTGTTGTCTCTTCCTCCATGTTGTCTCTTTCAGGATCTCCTGGACTCAGATGAGTTGCTAGATTCTGAGGATCTGAAGAAGCCAGATCCATCTTCCCTCAGAGCTCCATCCTGTAAGGAATCGGGTAAAAAGAAAGCCTGCAAGAACTGGTGAGTACTAGACTTGATGTGTTGGTGAATGTGCTGACTTCAAATCAGATTTAACCATCGCCCTTTAAAAAACAGCAGGGCATGGTGCTGTTTCTCCAAAGAATTACTCATTTGGCTGGTATCTTTACTTTTTTTTTTTTTTTTTTACCCTTAGTGTATTTAGGTCCATATTTCAATATTTAGTTAAGAAACACATTCAGAAATCTGTTAGCCAAGTGAATTTTTTTTTTTGCAGAATTTTTCAAAAATTTGATTCTAGTGTATACATCTCTTAAATTTTGTCAAGGGCTTCTGTGTATTAAAATTGCAATAGTATAACTAGATGATTTAAAAAAAAAATAAGCTAAACTGATTTTTAAGGAAGATTTAAACTGCTTTTAAGTGAATCTACATTAAGGGTGTATGTTGGTGTAACTAGAGTGTTTTAAAATCCGTTTATTTATATCCCAGGCGTAAATGTTCCCCTGTGAGATGAATAGTCCTCCCCCAACACACAGACTCACTTGGGGGCAACCACAGGATTCACACAGGCTCTTTTTATAACTACGACTCACCCTCCGTTTTCTTCCAGAGAAATATTGCATGTAGATTTTAAAATAAGAGCTTGGTATTTGATAGCATTTCCCCATGTGCTAGGTAGAGAGGGAAGTTCAAGCAACTGGGACATTCAACATAGGCCTATGGGCCAGTGGTTCTCAACCAGTGGCCCACGGGCCACTTGCGTCCTAATCAGCACACAGTTGCAACCCAGCAACATTCTCAGGGCCATGCCGGTAGTATGTGGGCCACATCCACACAATAAATAGAACACACAAAGAGCTGCATATGCGGCCCACAATGGAGAATAAGTTGAGAACCACGGCTATGGGCTATGACATTAGAGGGGATAATAAAGGTGGGGGTGTGTGTGTGTGAGAGAGAGGAACTGCGCGTGCGCCAAAGCCCGTTGTGTGGAATGCTATGTTGGGGCTGTAATCTCGTGTGGGTGGAGGACCGAGGAAGAAATGTTAGAGGGTGAAGTGGGTAGAGTCAGTGGCTAACCCCATTGCAGACAGGTTTAGTATGAGTCCTATTTCTTCTGCAGCACGTGTGGCCTTGCGGAGGACCTGGAGCAGGAGAAGAAAGAGAGCTTGCAGCCCAAATCTGCTTGTGGAAATGTAAATATCCTTCCCATCTATCCTGTGGTATAGACAGGCAGGGAAAGAGTGTATTCTTATCTGAGAACTAGTTTAAAAAACCAGTGCTTTCTACTGATTGCGCCCTATGGGCTGACTTTACTCACCAGTATTTGTGGCCTAGAAGCAATCATTCTGTCTCCGCAGGGCTATCAGCTTTTGTAATATTTGGCTTCAGTGGCTCTGTAGTAACATCAGTTGTATTTGCAGCAAATTCTTGCTCTGCACATTCACTCCTTGTTCTATGGATTCCTCTCTAGGAAGAGCTAGACTGAAGTCTCCCAATTCCATATAGTTACGATTCTCATTCATGACCTACCTGAGCTGAATTTGAATCCACTGAGCTGCTCAGTGTTTACTAAGAGAGCTCCTCTCCCTGAAACCACCTGTGTTCAAAGTGAAACAGGAGTTTCTGAATGGGTTGGAGAAACTGAGACCCCCAAGAGTTGAATGTTACAGCAGCTAGGCTTTAGCCCTAATCTGAAGAGACTGCTGCCTTGTGTGGTCAGGGAAAACACATTCTTTGTTCATTCAATCCGGGCTACTTCAGACCTCAGGCCTGACTCAGCCAGGTTTGTACTGATTGCTAGAGGCTGTAAGCAGATCCTTTCAGTGCCGGTTTATTCTCTGGTGGGCAGATTGTAACTCTGTGTAGGGCAAAATACTTCCCATTGGGAAGAGAACTGAAACCAGGAAACCCCACCCTTTGTTTTTGTCTGACCTTGGTAACGAGCTGACTCTTTATTTTTTTTGTCGCCTCTGTGTCTTGGCAGTGTTACCTGGGGGATGCATTCCGCTGTGCCAGCTGCCCCTACATGGGGATGCCAGCCTTTAAACCCGGAGAGAAGATACTCCTGGCTGAGAACAATCTTCATGATGCCTAAGAGGGGGATGTTACAGAGACCCCATTGGCGCACAGCAGTTCCACAGCTCACTGGCTTCAGAGCTTATGTCAGCCCCTCTCCCCTTCCATCTCCTCAAATTTCCCTCTCCAGGAAATGCTGCTTTATGGGGAGGGGAGAAGAAGTGGGGGTGGGTTGGGACATTGAGGGCACGTGGAGCTGATGTGATCTCAATAGACTTAATTCACTTTTGGGTATTTGATAATCTGCAGTGATGTCTGGTTTCCTGTCACGTACGTAATACAGACTTGTTAATGTTAGGTTTTCAGATTTATCGGCTGAACACTGAGAGGCGCTGGCCGTCATAGTATGTGCTCTTGGCAGAAGGGGTATTGTACAATGGGAATCGGATGCCAGGCTGAACTTGTCTGAGTGTATCTGGAACCCCAGCCAATGCCTCTGAGCTCAGATCCAGGCCACTCTTTACCATATTTATTCCTGGGGAGTTAGCTTAGTTTTTGCTCAAGTCTCATGAGACGACACCTATCTCCTGCTTTCTTTGGTGCTTAGTTTATTAAAACATGGAGCTGGTTTGTCATTTCGTGTGATGTACACAAAGGAATTCATAGGAACTGTTCGCAAAGAGAATCCTATGAAAGTCCCTTGCAGAATTTAGCAAACATAATGGATTTCCAAGTGTCGTGAGAAGCTGCTAGTGATAAACTTTTTCTCTCCTTTCCCTACTCTCTCTCCTTCCATGAAATGGTAAAAGCTTCATTCAAGCAACTTGAGAATAGTCCAGCCTGTGAAGTAGAAAGTGGATTATATATGGAGTCTCTGCCTTGCTGCCCCTTCTTCTATCCAATAAGCACTGGGAACATAAGGGTTAATGCTAGTGACTATCTTAACTATCTTCTCTTTAATTAGTATATCTACAATGTTCTATAACTAAGACTTAGCAATAACTACTGAATTATCCTAATGTTGGGGCGCTATGTGCCACCACCTCCTTCCCACCCCCTGAGAGAAGCTGACCTTTGACAGTGCTTTAGCATTTATTTACCTACGTGGTGTTACAGTGTGAAAGATTTTCAGGGCTGTAGCTAACCTCCCCTCCCTGCAGCTTCAAGGCAAGGGAGCCATTCCTCAGAAGTTCCCTGTTGTTCACCAGGTTTCTTTTCCTTGGTTTCCCACCTCACACCCTCATATCAACTCTTTTGCGTATAAAAATGAAATCATCCTATTTGGAGCCACTTCGGCACAGGATCCAACTTCACATGTTTGTCATTACCCTGCACTGACTTGAAATAAGCTCATGTAGTGGGTTAGGATTAAGGGATGTTCTGTTTTTAAAGGCTGTGACCACAAATAAAGCATTTGTTAAAAATCGGTCTTGGTGGAGCTTTAAATATGGTTTAAAACTGTTCATTGACTCTCAGCTGATTCTCGTTGGCTTGTCACTGCTCTGTCTGCTTGAGCTATTTGTAAGCAGAGACGCTGAGCACACCTTGGGAGCCGTCCTCCTACAGTAACTGTTCCAGCAACAATTACACATGCACATATTTCATTCTACTCAGTGTGGGAAAGAATAGAATCAAGCCTTCAAGAAGAAATACAAAATTTTCTCCACTGAACATCTATTCATGCATTTCAAAAGGAGGCTGTCTCATAAGTTTGGGGTAGGAGGAAGAGGGAAGTCAGGTTTGCAGCGGGAGGAATAAAGATAGGTGACTAATCTAAGAGAGGATGTGAACCCTGGTGATAGGGGAAGTGTCCCTACACTTGATTTGTGAGTATAGGCCGTGGTGTGAGCTATGTGCTATTCAGTGTGGGCCCCAGCGAGATGCCAGAGGTAAATATGAGAGATTGAGGTTATACAACAGCCTCTCAAGTGACTACACACCATGACAGTTGTCTAGGCTGCCAGCTGGCAAAGGGCATGTGGATGTTAAGGGCTTCCTGGAACAGTTTCCTAGTTCTACTGCTGGAGAAATGGTTCTGTCATGAGCTCTCTAGCAACTCCAGAGGAAACACTGTTCTCTTGGCAAGTTAGATAAACACAGGGAAAATCGCAACTACCTAAAAACTCTCCTAGGTCTTCATAGTCTGAGGAAAGGAGAGAAAGGCCTCTATTTGCCGCCCCCGTATTCCACAAGGTCTTTTCTTTTAAAGTGATAGCGCTTTATAGTTCTGGGGGGTTAGCGCCTGTGTGGCCAAGGCGCACATTGTGCTTTGAGCAACCCCTGATCCTGTGTGGCTGTGTGCTGAGCTGGTTCCCTGAAGTGAGATGTGATCTGACTTACACAAACTGCAAGGCACATGCCCACTATGCTGACACGGGACTGGAGAGGGGGGTGCATTAAGAGCTATTATATCAGCTTCATGCTGCCAAAGGGTCCCTCTGTGTTGGGGTAATCCTCCCACAGACGAACTCAACAGAGGGGAGAATCTGGCTCTTTTCAGAAATGGCTGTAGATAGATTTAAAACATCTTAAAACTCCTTCAGTAACTACGTGGAGAATAGCCCACCAGACCCATTTAAAGAGTCATCTGTTTAGGTCCCCACGTAATGCAATCAGTATATCTTAGTCTTGCTTCCTTTTCAAATATAGAAGTGGTAGAGCTACTAGTGAGGCGACTGTGTGAATTGGTCTGCTGCAGGTGGAGAAATGTCCTGGCAAAGCCAAGAAGTTTATTTTTTGAAGCAGTTTGTAGAGCAAAAGGTTGGTTAGCCTCTATGCTGCTCATCTAGACAGTAGTATTTTTTGAAGTGACAGTGTTTCAGCAGGAGCATCTCCTGGGCTTTTCCTCCTAGAATCATAGGACTGGAAGCGACCTTGAGAGGGTCCAGTCCCCTGCACTCATGGCAGGACTAAGTATTACCTACACCATCCCTGACAGGTGTTTGTCTAACCTGCTCTTTAAAATCTCCAGTGATGGTGATTCTACAGCCTCCCGAGGTAATTTAGTCCAGTGTTTAATTATCCTAACAGAAAGTTTTTCCCAATGTCCAACCTAAACCACCCTTTCTGCAATGTAAGTCCATTGCTGCTTGTCCTATCCTCCGAGTTTAAAGGAGAACAGAGCTCCTTTTCATGGGGATCCATAACTGGGGCTGTTCACATGTTGGCAACTGTTTTTTGTTTGGTTTCTAAAAGTACCTTTGAACAAGTATAGTGCTTATAAAAAATAGTTTGAAACTGGAAAGAAGCTCTTTGAATGGCCTTTTGGATTGCTTCATCTTGCACAGGTGACTGAAAATCACAAGTGCTTTCAGCCTGGGCATAAAGCTGATCAGGATTTGGGGCAGGATCAAATATTTTCTACAGAGTAATATTGCATTTCTGGGAGTGTTATGGGAGTTTTATGCTTTCTGGTGCTTGAGAGTTAGCTGGTCCCTCTCAGAGCCCGGATATCTGCCTAGATGCCAGATGTTTCCATGTGAAAAGTCCTAGGTGTAAAGGTGGTTTCTCAAATGAATCTGGTCTCCATGTGGACATGGCAGCCAGTCAGGATTAAATAAAATATGGGGTTTGGATACTTTAGATTCTAAATTGACTGGGCCCCTGTAACTAGTCAGTTTTTAAAAAGCTAAATGTAATTTCAGAGGCCTCTGAGTTCACATAACCATTGTTGATCTTATAACAATCACAATTTCTTCTATAAAACATATTTTCCATTATTGCTGTGTATGAGGCTCACAGAAATGGGAGTTTACTGTGCCAGGGAGCATTACTGGAGGGAAGAGGGGTACACTACATAGCAGATTTGTTTTCATAGATGGTGGCTCCCTAGTCCCACCCCCGACTGATCAGCATCTATCCTAGGCCATAGGCTCTGTCCTTAGCCCCTCTAGCCCAGCTCCTAGACCAGTCAGCACCGGCTATCCCATCTCTTATCTGCTGACCCCTAAATCCAATCTCGTGGTGGGTGGTACTCCCTGGAGTACACCCACCCTTTCGGCACACTGACCAAAGGCTAGGGCAGAAATGAAAGCAATCTCTGTCAACTGCCCATATTTCCCTCCATCCATCAGTTTTGATCTGGGGCCTTGTAGACCCATCTAGTGGTGCAAGCCAGTTGGGTTATTTATGCCTATTGGGAAGGATTCAGGAGCAGTTTTTAATTTACTTATCTGGCCCCCCATTATAATAGTATCGGAGCACCTCAGAGTCTTTACTCTAGTTATCCTCACAACACCTCAGAGCAGGTAGTAGTTGAGAAACCTCTCAGTGAACCAACCACTTAACTACTGGCTGTTCAGTAGAGCCACTTGTGGGATAACTTTGTTTGATAGCCATATTTATGAAAACAAGTAACTGAGAGACCACATGGATTCTATGCCTTGTGAGAAATGTGGAGTTTGCTTCACTTCCATTGATAGGGCCCTGGAAACATCAGCAACTCTTCAGAGGAGGAGTGAAAGTCCAACCTCTTGTCCCAACCTTTGAGATTCCAGAACCCGATCAGGAGATGTGAGTGAGTGAGAATGATGCCTTCTCTCCCGGAGCAGGCCCAGAAACTGAGGAAGGGGAAACCCTGCCATTGCCTGAACCGTTGGAAAGGGAGACCACCTATGAGCATGTGGAGCTGCTATTAAACTAACCCAACGTCAGCATGCAGGGTGCTGAGCTGTAGATAATCTGCGCATAAAACGTGTTTGTGTTTGGGGTGCCTGTGATTGGAGCCAGCTATCGTAACACTAAAGCAACGTAATTCATGAGAGTTCTCTATTCTAAATCTCGTAGTAGCTGAATCTTCTTTCCTACGGCATTTGAAAAGCAACCGGCTGCGATTATAATTAACTCTTGAGATTTGAAAGCCATTCTAATGCTTCTGGGGTAGCGAGGCGGATCCCCCTTATCCATCACTGTAAGCGGGAATGGGGCAGTTGCCTGTGATGTGTCACGTAGTTTGTACCTCACCGCAGTCACAATTCGGTGATTATTTCATTTTCCATTTGTGGAGGATATCCACGCCTTCCATGCGTTGTCCGTGCTGCATGACAGCTCTTCAGGGGCCTTGGACCATCGGGACACCAACAGTCTTGCATACACAAATGGACTGGGCCAGTGCTGCTTTCGCTCAGACCTGATTCCTCAACAGGACACTATGGCCATGTCTTCACTTATTGGGGATCAACACTTCTGCGATCGATGCAGTGCGGGGTCGAAATAGTGGGTCTAGTGAAGACCCCTAACTCGACCACAGAGTGCACTCCAGTACTCCACCGGAACAAGAGGATAAGGTAAGTCGACGGGCGAGCATCTCCCCTTGACGCAATGTGGTGTAGACGCCACAGTAAGTTGACATAAGAATGACCATTCTGGGTCAGACCAAAGGTCCATCTAGCCCAATATCCTGTCGTCTGACAGTGGTCAATGCCAGGTGCCCCAGAGGGAATGAACAGAACAGACAATCATCAAGTGATCCATCCCCTGTTGCCCATTCCCCGGCTCTGGCGAACTGAGGCTGGGAGCACCATGCCTTCGCATCCTGGCTAGTAGCCATTAGTGGACGTATCCTCCAGGAACTTATCTTTTTGAACCCTGTTATAGTCTTGACCTTCACAACATCCTGTGGGAAACAATTCCTCAGGTTGACTGTGCGTTGTGTGAATAAATACTTCCTTTTGTTTGTTTTAAACCTGCTGCACGTTAATTTAATTTGGTTCTTGTGTTATGAGGAGTAAATAACGCTTCCTTATTTACTTTCTCCACACCAGTCATGATTTTATAGACCTCTATCATATCCCCCCTTAGTCATCTCTTTTCCAAGTGAAAAGTCCGTCTTATCAGTCTCTCCTCATATGGAAGCCGTTCCATACCCCTAATAATTTTTATTGCCCTTTATTCACGTAGCGGGAGTAGCGTAACTTAGGTTGACTTTCCCCGGTAGTGTAGTCAAGGTCCAAGAGAGGGCAGTGCTAATTCTGCTGAAAAGGATAAATCTAACTTTAAAGAAGGCACTTGACATTGAGCTGAGCCCAGGTGCCAGACTGTAACTAAAATTGTATGTGCTTCCACATATGGCTGCATAAAACAATGGGTAAAGGGGAAGATGTTTGAGGACTGTGAAAGGTGTGTCATAGATGACCCAGGCCATGACTCTGTCAGCGGGACTTAAGATGATGTGAATCATGATGTCAGGAATATCTGTGCCAAGTTTTTTGCACGGAGAGTGTTTTCAGAGTGTTTATTGCACTGAGGTATGAGTTCTGACTAAGGCAATGGCAACTTCTATTTAACAATTATTTTTATTCAAGTAATACCCTAATCAGAGCCTGCCATTGTCTGATCTGCCCCCTAGAGGCTGGAGCTCCACCTTCCTAGATGGAGGACAACCTTTTGTTCGCAGTCACACGCTACATTCTGACACACCAACAGCTGCTCCTCGTAGGATGTGCGTTTCAGAGTTTGTATTTAACTCTAACGTTTAACTCGAGGACTGAATCCACGTAAATGCTCAATGCTGCATGTTGTCCATCTTCATTTAGTTGGGGATTGGTCCTGCTTTGAGCAGAAGGTTGGACTAGATGACCTCCTGAGGTCCTTTCCAACCCTGGTATTCTATGATTCATTGCCAGTAAATTACTAAACCTTCTTTCAGAAAAGCACTGTTTGTAAGAGAATTGAAAGGATTTGGTTGGGCTGTGGGTTGAGAACCATTGCTCTAATCAGCATACAGCTACAGCCCATGTGACATCCTCAGGGCCGCACAGGTAGTATATATATTGTGTGGATGCAACCCACATAACACAGAGTGCTGCAGATGAGACCCACAATGGTAAATAGGTTGAGAACCACTGAGTTAGCGGCTGATAAAGGATAGCTCAGTGGTTTGAGCATTGGCCTGCTAAACTCAGTGTTGTGAGTTCAATCCTTGAGGGGGCCATTTAGGGAACTGGGGTTAAAAACAAACGAACAAAATTGGCTGGGGAGATTTGTCCTACTTTGAGCAGGGGGTTGGACTAGATGATCTCCTGAGGTCCCTTCCAACCCTGATATTCTATGAAAGGACCAAGCTGCAGGTGAAAAAGTAAAAGCTGGTGTTCAAATATTAGTTGAAAATGGCTGTATGAAGCGTATGGGGGTGGGCATGGTTGGTTTATTTTGCATAGAGGCACTGCCAGGACCACGTGTCACGTGAACATCCCAGGGTGGGACATGCCCTGATATATTGATGGTATCCCAGCGGTTGTTTAAATGGTGTGCACCCTCCCTACAGCATGAAGAGCCTGTACAAAGTTAGACCTCAATGCTGCAATGCATGGGCCTGTGTGTGCGAGAACGGGGCCTTACAGAGAAATAAAATGGAGACTGGCTGCGTGTAAAATATTTCCGTGGAAGAATGCTTGATGATCAAAAAATGATACATGGTTAAAGGCAACTAGTGTGAATAGTAATGGGTCAGGGTGTTTGCGTGTTACAATGTCGGTGCAGTATTTAAATAAAGCTGTTTTGGAGGGCTGAAGAGAGAATAAGAGCTCTGTTAGGGTGTTTTTGATTTGGTTTTTTTAAACTGTTCTACAGCAAAAGCTGAAATGCACGTCGCCAAAGCTGGTGTAAATAAAACCTTGCGTTTATAAATAAAACGCTATAGGTTTTTGTGTGTGCTGGTTAATGGCGTGCTGTGCGTGTATTCCGGTTTTAAAAAGGTTACATCTGGCTTAAGCCATCGACCAAAGACAGGTTTGTAACGGGCTTGAATTTTCTAATAGAATGAGGATATCTGTATATTTATGTTGATAGTTTGAGAGGTACAAATAAATAAATAAATAGTGATGGGGTTGGGAGGTGTATAAACAGGAAAAAACACAACAAACTAGATTGTTTGCTACCCTGGTGGCATTTTCTGGTCTGGGGTAAAATTTTCAAAAGCCTCTGTTGAAACTTGTGGTGTTTTCAAAAGTGACTTGAGCCAGGCTTACACTAGTAAGGTTTGCCAGTATAGACACCGCTTACTCTGCCGAAAGAGTGCTTTTGTGCTGTGGTATAGATTATATCTGTTCTCCCAGTGAAATAAATTATACTGACAAAAGCACATTTGTGCCTTTGTGCAGGGCCGGCGCAACCCATTAGGCGACCTAGGCGGTCGCCTAGGGCACTACAATTTGGGGGGCATCGACCACAGTGGTATTTCGGCAGCGGGACCTTCCGCCACCTCTGGGGGTGGGGTGGCATTTCGGGGCGGGACCTTCCGCCTAGGGTGGCAGAAAAGCTGGCGGCGCTCCTGCCTTTGTGACTACAATAATCATAGACATGTAGGGCTGAAAGGGATCTCGAGAGGTGTTAAATGATGTGGGAAAAGAGGTAACTAGTGAGGTGGCAAAGTTTGCATTAACTATCTTGAGTAATTTTGTATCATCTGCAGTGTTGTTGTAGCTGTGTCACTCCCAGGACATTAGAGAGACACAATGGGTGAGGGAATATCTTTTGTTGGACCAACTTCTGTTGGTGAGAGAGAGAAGCTTTCGACCTGAAGAAGAGCTTTGTGTAAGTTCGAAAGCTTGTGTCTTTCATCACCAGAAGTTGGTCCAATGAAAGATATTCCCTTATCCACCTTGTCTCTCAAGATAGTTAAGTCCAAAGCAGACTATGAAGAGTAATAAAAGGGGCTTGCAAAACTGGGTGACTGGGCAACAAAATGGCAGAGGAAATTCAACGTTGATAAATGCAAAGTAATGCACTTTGGAAAACATCATCCGAACTCTCCATACAAAATGATGGGATCTAAATTAGCTGCTACACTCAAGAAAGAGATCTTGGAGTCATTGTGGATAGTTCTCTGAAAACATCCGCTCAATGTGCGGCAGCAGTCAAAGCTAACAATGTTAGGAGCCATTAGGAAAGAGAGAGATAATAAGACAGTAAATATCACAGTGCCTCTATATAAATCCATGGTATACCCACACGTTGCATACTGTGGGCAGGTCTGGCTGCCCCATCTCAAAAAAGATCTATTTGAAGTGGAAAAGGTACAGAGGCAACAAGAATTATTAAGGGTTTGTAACAGCATATGAGGAGAGATTAAAAAGACAGGGACCATTCAGCTTGGAAAAGAGATGACTAAGGGGCTCTGAAAGTAGTCGCCATGGAGCTTCCTACAGTTGGAGGAGGTTCCCAGAGGTGAAGATGGGTCTGATCTCCCCAGCTGGGGGCTCCTAGCTGCTAGTCCCAGCTGGGCTGGGGAGGGACAGGACTTCCTCTTTACCTGCATGGCTGCTCTCAGGGGGGTGGGGGGGAGGGAGATCAGGCCCACCTCCAAGTACCTTTTGGGTTGGGACTCCGACGGTTACAACATCCTGAAATTTCAGATGTAAACATCTGAAAATATGAAATTGACTAATTAAAAACCCTCGAGCCATGAAATTGCTCAGAATGGACTGTGACTTTGGTAGGACCCTCTGATGGGGCATGTGCCCCACACTGGGCTCTAAGGAGTTAATAGAGCCCTAGGGAGCCTATCCCCATTTTTCTAACCTTTCCTCATAGGTCAAGTTTTCTAAACCTTTTATCAGCGTTGTTGCTCTCCCGCATCCTCTATCCCATTTGTTCACATCTTTCCTAAAGTATGGTGTCCAGAAGTGGATGCAGGTTTTGCATTTGTTCTTATAGCAGGGTCTGGCGCCGTTTTGAGGTGGTGTGTCCTGGTCTGTGGAGAGATTACTTCGGATGATGAGGTTGGGGGCTTGTTTGAAGGTCAGAAATGGGTCAAGGAAAGATTTTTTTCAGAATGGGGTCCCTGTCGAGTATGGATTGTAGTCTGAAGATACCCTGTATGGGTTCCGGGGTGGTAGGTGACAACTAGTGGTGTGCTGTCAGAGGGGGGTTCTCTCTGGATATTTGGGAGTCCCATTCCACGATGTGATCTACCTCTCTAGTGGAGTGTCCTTGCTTGTGAAGGAGGTTTTGGGTGTATTAAGGTGTATATTCCGGACTTTCTCCTCAGAGCATATTCTGTGGTATCCGAGTGCCTGGCCATAGATAACAGATTTTCTTTGGTTGTTTGGGGTGGTTACTGGGTTTATGAAGGTAGGTGTGGTGATCTGTGGGTTTCTTGTCTAGGTTTGTCTGTAGGGTTCCACTGTGAAGTTGATGATGGTGTCCAGGAAGTTGGTGCTAGTGTGGGAATGTTCCAGAGAGAATTTAGTAGACTAGTGGTGGTGGTTGAAGTTGTGGTGAAGAATCTGAGGGAGTTTGTCATCTGTCCAGAGGATGAAAATATCATTGACGTATCTCAGGTATATCATTGGTTTTGTGGCGCATTTGCCCAGAAATTCTTCAAGGTAGCCCATGAAGAGGCTGGCATATTGGGGAGCCATCCTAATACCCATGGTTGTTCCCGTGGTTTGGACAAAGTGTTTGAATGTAAAATTGCTATGGGTGAGGATGAAATGGATGAGTTCAGCGATGTGTTTGGGGTGGGATATCTGAGGGTTGTTCATTGTCGTGTAAATATTTGAGGCAGGCAGCTTTGCTGTCATTTTGAGGGATGTTGGTGTTTAGGGAAGTGGCATCCATGGTGGTGAGGATGGTGTTTTGAAGGAGGCTGTTAATGTTGTGGAGTTTGTGGAGTAAGTCATTTGTGTCCTGGAAGCAGCTGGCCTGGTCAGTGGTTTGAGGATGGTTTCTATGAATCCCAATATTCCTTCTGTAAGAGTGCTGTGGCCAGATATGATGTCTGCCTAGGTTCCCTTGTTTGTGTATCTTGGGGAACATGTAGAAGATCCCTGGAGGAGGTTTGTGTGGGATGAGTTTGTGGAGTTTCTCTTGGAGTGGTTTGGGGAAAGATTTGATGATATCCTTAAATTCTTGGACAAACTGGAGTTCTTTATAGTAGGTGATGTCAGAGAGTTGTCGATAGTCCTCAACCATGATGCATATGTTAATGAGGCCAATCATAGTGCCCCGTATGTCTGCTGGTTTGATCACTATCTGGTGGTTAGATTTCAGGGACTGTACCGCCTCCTTTTGGTGGTGGAGAGATTGGGGTGATGTGATTTTTGTTGTTGTTGAGGATTTCACAGACAATTTTTTCCCCTCAAGCAATCAATGTAATGATCAAGAGTGTGGTTTCATCTTCACTTTGGAGTCTGATTAGATCAGGGGTGGACAAACTTTGTAGCCCGAGGGCCACATCTGGGTATGGAAATTGTATGGCGGGCCATGAATGCTCACGGGTGGTTGGGGTGCGGGGGGGAAGCGTCTCCAGCTGGAGGTGTGTGGGCTCTGGGATGGGGCTGGGGATGAGGAGTTTGGGGTGCAGGAGGGTGCTCCAGGCTGGGACTGAGGGGTTCGGAGGGTGGGAGTGGGATCAGGGCTGGGGCAGGGAGTTGGGACACAGGAGGAGCTCAGAGGTGTAGGCTCTGGGTGACACTTATCTCAAGCAGCTCCCGGAAGCAATGGCATGTCCCGCTTTGGCTCCTACGCAGAGGCGTGGCCAGCGGCTCTTGTGCTGCCCAGTCCGCAGGCACCGCCCCTGCAGCTCTCATTGGCCGCAGGTCCCGGCCAATGGGAGCTGTGGGGGCGGCGCTTGGGGCAAGGGCAGCGTGTGGAGACCCCTGGCTGGCCCTAAACGTAGGAGCTGGAGGGGGGACATGCCACTGCTTCCAGGAGCCACGTGGAGCCGTCCCTGACCCTGCTCCTCAGCTGGAGCATAGGAGTGGAGCAAGCCCCAGACCCCATTCCCCAGCGGGAGCTCAAGGGCTGGATTAAATCGGCTGGTGGGCTGAACATGGCCTGTGGGCCGTAGCTTGCCCACCCCTGGATTAGATGATTCTTTTTTCTTATGATTGTCAGTGGTAATTGTGAGTGGTGTCGTCTTAGTTGTGAAATAATTACTTGAGGCAGGGTCGGTGGAAGAATTCTTTTCACTTTTCACGAGTTAGTATGGTACCTGATCTCTGTGGTGGGCAGAAGTTGAGTCTGTGATGCTCTATACCTCCAGGAGTGCCCTGTAACCCCCCTATTCATTATTTATATATAATTGTGATATTTCATATAAAGCATGCCATGTAAGGTATCACGGGAAAGGTTACAATCTACTGAAAGCCATTGTTCTATCTAAATATGTATATCATTAATACATATGAATTTGAGTTGTGTAGTATGGTTGTCACTAAAATATGCTGTGAATTGGGGAATCTGGAGTATTGTGTCCAGTTTTGGGCCCCCCACTACAGAAGGGATGTGGACAAATTGGAGAGAGTCCAGCGGAAGGCAATGAAAATGATCAGAGAGCTCTGGGAGAGGAGAGGCTGAGGGAACTGGGCTTGTTTAGTCTGCAGAAGAGAAGAGTGAGGGGGGATTTGATAGCAGCCTTCAACTACCTGAAGGGGGGTTCCACAGAGGATGGAGCTCGGCTGTTCTCAGTGGTGGCAGATGACAGAACAAGGAGTAATGGTCTCGAGTTGCAGTGGGGGAGGTCTAGGTTGGATATTAGGAAACACTATTTCACTAGAAGGGTGGTGAAGCACTGGAATGGGTTATCTAGGGAGGTGCTGGAATCTCCTTCATTAGAGGTTTTTAAGGCCTGGCTTGACAAAGCCCTGGCTGGGATGATTTAGTTGGGGATTGGTCCTGCTTTGAGCAGGGGGTTGGACTAGATGACCTCCTGAGGTCCCTTCCAACCCTGATATTCTGTGATTCTATGATCGCCCAGATATTAGATTCTCAGAGCCAAGAACAAGGGAGCTAACCAATGCCCAGGCGGGTGTCAAACAACCATCAACAGCCATCGTCCAGCAAGGGAGTTACAATTCAATGACTCACTTGGACAAGGCCACACCAGGGGCATTGCTCAAGCTTGCCTGGTGACTCAGCAATGCCCACCAGACATGCCAGGACTTATGTTCTCCAAGCACATGGACTAAGGGTATAAAACAGAACACAGTGGCCCCATGCTTGGTCCTTTCTCTTGTCTCCCGCCTACGCTGAAGGCAACAAGAATGCTGGAGCTGAAGAGACTGATCCTGAGGCGAAGAGGGAAAGCCTGCATATGAAAGACTAATATCCAGTGGGGTGAGAAAAACTGCTTATTCTAGATATTGCCCAGTCTATAGGTTGAGAGTTTAGATTGTGTGCTTATATTTTACTTTTTTTTGGTAACCACTCTGACTTTTTACCTAGCAGTTATAATCACTTACAAGTTTATTGATTACAAAAAATAGTTTTTTTTTTTTTACTGTTTATCTTTACTGGTGAGTTTTATTGAAGTGCTTGGCAAATCTGCTCAGGTCAGAGTCAAAGGCTGGTGCATGTCCATTTTTCCATTGATGAAGTGGTGAACCAATTAATAAACTTGCATTGCTCAAGAAAGGGTCTTGAGCAGTGCAAGACAGTATATTCCTGAGGTACAAGGCTGGGAGCTGGGGGGATTTGTCTGGTGCCTTTCTGTGTGTGATTTGTGGGTGGCTCTGGTAGCATTCATGCAATCTAGCTCAGTGTGGGGCTCCACAGGCAGTTATACTGAGTGGTAACAGCATCTGGAGGGTTTGCTGCTTGTCACCCGAAGGCATAGTGAGAGACAGCCCAGATTAGTGAGTTAAGGGGGCACAATAGTCCCACAGTTACAGGTTGCACCCCAGGGATCCCGTCACACTGTCCCTTAGCGAGTACAGATAATTCATCTCCAGTTAGGGGTAGTTTTAATGAATTGATGATGATCAGGTGTCGTGTAGTCACCATGCGTTGGGTACTGGAGCCATGGTTTCTCCTGGAGGTGGTCTTCTATGGGTTGTGAAGAAGTTGTAGCTGGTTCCCCTTTTTGTTTTTGGGGTGGATGTCTGTCAGCAGGGTTTATGTTTTATCATTGGTTTGGATTTCTTCCATGATTTCCAGGTAACTTTTCTGATTATTTTTTTTTCTTCCAGTGTGTGGGAGCATGTGATAATTGTTTGAGGGGGTCCCTCTTGGAGTATGTGAGGTGCAGTAAGTGGTTCCTCAGTTTTTCTAAAGTCCTTCTGCAGAGCTGTTCAGCATATTGGGAATTGTATGTAGTGGTCAGAGGATTATAGATGGTCAGAGCTCTGGGCATGATGTTTTGTTTTCTTGCATTTGCTCAGAAAGTAGATGTCACTGGTAAGTTTTGCTTCCTACCTGGTGGTGTGGACTCTGCCTAGACACCATTTGACTTTCCCCTCTCTGGTGTTTAATGACAGAGCAGATTAGAGTCCTTGTTTTTGGTTTGTGATTCCTATAGCTGACCGCACTGCTGAGCAGGTCTAGGAGCTAAGCCTTTGACCTTGTGTGGGAAGAGTGAAAGACAACTGAGAGATTGCACTGGCGGTGAGGTTCCCCACTCCCTACTGAAATCATTGAGAGCTCAGATCGTGACGAGCTGGGTTAAATAGTGGAACTGCAGAACATGACATTGTGGCAGTGGAGACCAGCAGTGGCCAGCCGTGGCAGAGGAGTGGTGGAAGAGAGACAGCAGTGGTGGCAGAGAAGTAGTGGTGGAAGAGAGACGGTGGCCAGTGGCAGCAGCAGAGAAGTGGCAGAGAGACAGTAGCCAGCGATGGCAGAGAAGCGGTGGCAGCTGTGAGCTAGTTGCAGAGACATTTCTCGATGCCTCACCCTACCGCCCCCCCCCCCCGGGGGTGGGAGGTGAACACACCTCTCTGAACCCCAAAATGTAACCCTTCTGCCAGGTGTCAACGAATTATCGGAGCGAGAAAGGCAACAGTACCATTGCAACCCGTGTTTCTGCTCAGAGGATTGCAACTGGGCCTGATAGGAGGCAGAGCACTTTATTTTAAGTGAGATCTGAAGCACGGACAGGACAAAACTGGGGCTTGTCTGCCAATGCGATAAGCCATCCAGCGTGACTCGGACCACACTGATTAGTCTAACGTCATTCGTACACTGCATCAGAGGCTGACTTTTTCTTTTTCTTCACTGGTGCATATAGTTCTGTTCTCTCTTCATCCATTTGTGCAGCCTCTGGATGTTCCTGGCTGAAGTACAGAGAGCTATAATTCAGGCCGTCTTCAGTTGGGTTCGCGGGAGTCTGGGACATTCAAAACAAAACACAACACATACATGACTGTGGTCTGAGGATCTCATTGAATGAAGACCCCAAATACAGAACTGGCCTTTGCCTCTTGAGTCCGTCTTCCACCAACGTTCTTTAAGCAAAGGTTAATTAGACAGGGGTGCTGACCAGACAAAGTCTCCTCAGATCTCATTAGGAAAAACCTTCTCG
This sequence comes from Trachemys scripta elegans, assembly GCF_013100865.1. NCBI lineage: Eukaryota > Metazoa > Chordata > Testudines > Emydidae > Trachemys > Trachemys scripta. The sequence goes on along the minus strand of NC_048310.1, from coordinate 41,408,419 downwards.
AAACGCTTTTTCTCATGAGATTTGTTAGAGGCCGAGGTCCTGGATGAAGGGCAATAGTAACTGTTTGAGTTTCTAATCTGCCCCTTAGCACATTTTCCTTTGCTTCTACCACAGAGAGGGAGCTGGGATAGACGGATGCTAGTCCCTGCAGATGTGGGGTTAGCTGGTGCCTAAAGCAGCATGCCCGCCTATGTAGTTGTGTGACGCTGTCTACAAACACAAAATCCGCCCACGGCTTTTTTTAAAGGATGTGTATTACATTCGAAGGGTCAAAGCAGTTTCTCCGACTTGGCCTTTAAAAAAAGAGCTGAGCACCAAAGCAGGTTGGTTGTGGAGAGCCCAGTACTGAAGCAGGCTCAGGCCCAGCTCCTGAAAGGTATTTAGATGCCTGACTCCCAGGGAAGTCAGTAGGAATCAATTGAAATCAACACCTCTTAAGAGGCACTGAACACCCATTGACCTCAATGGGAGCTGAGGATGCTCCACACCTTGCAGGAGGTGCTCAGCACTTTTCAGGATGGGGCCCTGAAATGAAGGTGGCTCAATATTAGCAGGGAGGAGCTGGAGAAATAAAGGAGAGGAAAATGGCAGCTGAGAATAACAAGGTGGGATAATGGCGGTCTTCACTATCCTAGAACCAGGAAAGAATAACAGAGACCTGCTTTTTATAATCCACCCTTTCTCCTCCAGCCCCAATGAGTTAAGACTCCATGAAACCTGATCTTGGAGTTCCAGATCAGGAATTTGGAACGAACGAAGCAGAAGCCTCCAACCCAGTACAGAATCCAGCACTAGGGAGGTGGCCATCTGCGATGGATGTGTTTCAATTAAGCTGATGGTTCTTTCATTCAGGACCAAGCCATAATGTCTGAATTAGAGGCTCCTTCCCAGCTCTTGGGGCAGAACACAAAGCCCACTGCATTACCTCCGAGATCAGCTTTGAAGCACAGTGGGAATGTGGGAACCATCTAGGCCGACATGGCTCTCGCTGTGCCTTTGCCATCACCGGTGCTCTTGAGAATAATCTCAAAGGGTTAAAGAACCAAGCTCTGCTTTTATGGATACACTCCAAACCCTGCAGGAGACTTTTAAATACGGTTTGTTTACAATGGACTCTTAGCAGAAGAGATGTGCAAGGGGAATCAACGTAACTTTGGGGTTTTGGTATGTGAAAGACCATCAAAACCAGGAGAGAGAGACCTGAGCTCGAAATCCGGCTGTTCCATGTCTGGCAGGCTGCAGTCCTCTCAGGGGCTCTGACCAGAATTAAGAGCTGGTTTTAGCTTTCAGGTGGATCTTGAGTCACTTATTTGTCATTATTTCTCAGATGGGATAGAATGGGAGGCATGAATGCTTCGCACACTGTTAATTTTGGACTGGGTTAAGGACATGAGGAAAATTCAGAATTTAGCCTGTGTCTATATATCAGGGCTGGTCTAAACTACGCGGGTAGCAATCGATCCAGCGGGGGTATAGACATAATAAATCAACCGCTGAGCACTCTCCCGCCGACTCCGGTACTCAATCAGAACGAGGAGCGCAAGCGGAGTCGACGGGAGAGCGTCAGCTGTTGACTTGCCACAGTGAAGGCACCGCGGTAAATAGATCTAAGTACATCGACTTCAGCTACGTTATTCACGTAGCTGAAGTTGCGTATCTTGGATTGACCCCACACAGTAGTTTAGACAAGCCCTCAGTGTGACTAATACCATCTTCCAGCACCCCTTCAATGAGTTATTTACCTCTCCCTGCAACTCACCCCTGCTTACTGATATGCAGCTCCCCCCCTTGTACGTCACTTCAGACTCTGTTCATTAGCAAGATAAATACAATCCCCTCCCGCTTGGAAAATACAGAGAGGCCTTAACTATCCAAGGAGTAGATCAGTCAGTCTAAGCCGCACCCCTGAAGGCACATGTCTTGCATTCCCAAGATAGGGACTACCTTCCGTTTCCCCTCCCACGTCTTGAATGTTGAGGTGAGTTTTGTCCACCAGCCCGTCTCACCTAGTTTTGGGGAGCACTTAGTTTTGATTGATCTAGGCCCCCTCTAGCTTTAACCCACCTTTAAATGCAAGTTAGAGTGTTTCTGTGTTAGAAAATAAAGAACTAAACCTAACAAAGCCCTACTGCAAACCCAGAGCAACCTACTCCCTTGCAGTTCCTCTTCCTGAAACACGGGTTCTGTTACATCCCAGCTGCCTGAAAGTGATCACGAAAAGCCTTGATCACAAGACAGTTGCTTTGGGGCGGGAAACTGAGCAGGGTACTTGACGTTGTAATGCTCGGTGGGATGGGAAAAGCAGCTTTGTACCTGAGGTTGCAGTTGTCTTTCCTTCTGTTGTGCGAGTCTAGTGGTGCTTTTTGGCATGTGATACAAGTCAGGGGGTACTTCTGTGGTTAATTCGTAAAACAAACAAAGAAACACTAATTAGTATGTAAGTTACACAGAATGGTGACTGTAGCCTTTTCATGAAGAAACCCTGCCCCCTACCTCAAAGATACAGAGCTGGGTTAATGTAGGGCCTGATCCTGAAGGATCCTGAGTGCCTGGGAAGCATTCAGCATCTTGTAGAACAGGGATGTAGGGCCTGATTTTCAAAGGAGCTGAGCACCTGTGACTCCCCTGAACTCTCCCTGAGTCCAGGGCTGAGGGAACTGATGTGCTGAAACGGGTCCTTAGCCTCTTTGGATCACTGGCTTTGTCTGGAATCATTGACGATAGGGCTGGAAGGGACCACCTGGGATCATTAGTACAGGTTTATTCTCTATACCTGACTCCTACGTGTGTCGCCTGACCGCTTGAGCACAGCTAGAGAAGAGGCCACAGTGACTTCCTCTGGCCTCAAGAGGACAAAAATTGGAGCAATTTCTCGTGCGTTCTTGCCTTGTTGTGCTGGCGTCTCTGTGTGCATATCCAATTGGCTCCTAAAGCTTTCCTCAGCTGGGAAACCTAAAAACAGACAACGGGCAGACTGAGTGTCCTGGAGCACAAAATAGCAACGACAAATTCCTACAGATAAATAAGAATAATAATGAACTGATTTAAGTTAAACCGGTGCAACTTGTGTGTGTAAATAAGCCCCAGTGCCCTCGCTGGTATGGTCCTCTGTAAGGGTCATATTTTGTTTGCTCAGAGACTGGATTTCTTGCTGTAAGTTTTGTTGGCAAAGCAATTTCTGATGTTGGCTGTAAAGTCTGTGGTCCGTGTTACCTACACTCTCTGGACCTGGTCTAAGATGAAGGGATTGGTCCTGCATTAAGCAGGGGGATGGACTAGATGACCTCCTGAGGTCCCTTCCTACCCTGATATTCTATGATCTGAAGTGAGCATGTTGCTCTCATTGGCTAGGATGCATTTTGCTTGGAGGAGCAAACTCACATTTTGGCCGTTTGAAGTAGGAGATGATGAGCGCACTCAGTGTCAGCAGGAACAGAAGAGGCAGACACACTATCAAAGCCGTATGTTCTGTGTCGGGCAGAGATGAGAGACAGTATTCATGTCAAGAACACATGGACTAAGTGAGAACAAATAACTAAACGAGGTAACATTATTTCATAGTTGGGCTTGTAATAACGCACAATAGTCATCAAAATAAAACAAAACTGCTTGAAATTTTTCAGCTTTTTCTTAAAGGAAAAATATTTTAACAATTTTTGCCAACGTTTTCTCTCACGTTTTTGGTCTAGTTATATTTGGTCAATTTCTTTTCAAAGTGAAAATTAAATTAAATTAAATTAAACCAAACCCAACCCAACCAAGCAACCAAACCTCCCCAGAACAGGGGAAAAAATCATAACATTTTTCAATGATTTTATTTACATTTCTCTCTGATCAGCTCTACTAATGACTAATAGGCCATGTCTACACTATCAAGTTTTGTCGCTACAAGTTAAGTCGGCATACAGCTGTCACAGAAAGTACATTGCTTGTGACTGTGCACACTTGTTTCCTTGCATTGGTGAAGTGTGTACTCACCAGGAGTGCTTGTGTTGATGCACAGTGTGGTGCACAATGGGTAGCTATCCCCCCATCCAGTGCAGAGTCTTTTGGGAATGCATGGTGGAGCAGAAATGACTCTCACAGTGGTAGCTTGGAGCAAGAGGTCAACTTCCCATAATGCAATGTTGTCCATCCCTAATTTCTCTATCCCATCATTTCCACACCTATTTTCGATTTTCCATGAATCCGTGTGGGACCTGTCACTGTCCACCATCTCTGACAGAAGCCTGGAGCCTGCACAGCTCTGCACTGTTGTCATGAGCTTTGCAAACACAAGATGGAGGATCCTCCTGTATTTGCAGAGCCAGAAGAAGAATCACAGGGAACATAATGATTTCCTGGCAGTCAGTTTAATGTAGGACATAGCGAGAACCAATTCAAGGTCGTTGTTGGTGCTCACTGAGCAGCTGCAAACAGTGGAGTGCCATTTCTGGGCCCAAGAAATGAGCACATCATAATGCACGTTTGGAATGACGAGCAGTGGCTGCAGAATTTTTGGATGTGCAAAGTCACATTCCTGGATCCTCTCCACTGAACTCACCCTACTCTTCCAGTTCAGGGACACCAAAATGAGAACTGCACTGACCTTTTCCATGGATATGCAAGTGCTGGTGGATCACTGGGGGTGCTTCTCTGACATCACTGTTGGTGCATGACAGTTGCATCTTTAAGAACACTGGACTGTTAAAGCTACAAGCAGGGACCTTCTTTCCGACCGGCAGATTACCATTGGCGATGTTAAAATGCCAATAATGACCTGGGGAACCCAGCCAACCTCTCACTTCCCTGGTTCATGAAGCTATACACTGGCCACCTTGACAGCAGCAAGGCGTGATTCAACTACAGTCTCAGCAGGTGCAGAATGACAGTTGAATGTGCTCTTGGTAGATTGAAAGGGTGCTGGTGCTGTTTGACCACCAGATTTGGATCTCAGCGTGAAAAATATTCCAATGGTTATAGCTGCCTGTTGTGTCCTGCATAATATTTGTGAAGCGAAGGGGGAAAACTTGCTGCAGGAGTGAAGGTGGAGTGGCTGTCGGCTGTGTTTGAACAGCCAGACACAAGGGCTATCAGACGAGCTCAGCGAGGAGCTATATGACTTATGGAAGCTTTGAAAGAGCACATTAACAGGAAGCCACAGTAATGTGCTGTGGTATAGTCTGCTCAACCTGGCGTGGCAGGCTGGGGGCCTGTTAGCAACTGTGTGGCACTTACTGCACATCTGTGCATATAACAGTGCCTGTACCTATTAATGTTGGGGGGGTCTGCTATACATTTATGACAGCTTTAGTGTTCGGTACTGACCCAGTGGGTTGTGAGTGTACAAGACACTCTTTTCACTGCCAGCAGGCATCATATACCCTGTTGTGTAAACTGATAATGATGCATTACTTTCAAAACAAAAGCTTTTTATTCACTAACAAAAACAACTCCTAAAAATAATCCGACCAACTTTAAGGCAAATATATTTTAACTTTAAAAAATTGAGGAAATTTAGTAAATGAACAAGAGGAAGGAGCATTGCTATCCATTGTAGCTACGCCTACATCAACTGTGGCTCTCACAGGTCAATGTAGATGAAGCTGTGGCTGTCCATGCTTTTCCCCCAGTGTGGAGTGGTAGGGGTAGGCCCTGAGGCCATGAGAAAAGCTGAGGGGCGGGGGGGAGCTATGCTGCAGTTCTCCACTGACTGCAAGTGGAGTTGAGCCCGGGAGTGTTGAACCGGAGGTCAACAAAAGCTTGCAGCATCTGAGTTTGCTGTCAGACCAGCTCTATTATGTCCTGGAGCATCTCCTGTGCCTTTCTCCTGCCCCCTTTCCTTCTCTGTACAGTCTGCAATATTCACCCTCCAGGCCTCCTGGAAAGCACTGGCTTGAAGGCTCTTGCAGAATATGGCCTCCCATGTTCTCTTTTTTTAATCTCTCCTCCTTATCTGGGACGGTTGTTCCGCTGGTGTGGAGGGAGAACCCCTTGAGGCCACATAAAACACACAGAGGTACCATTGTCAGGAGAGTAGGAACGGAAAGTGAAACTTAAGACTCAGAACCCCCCCCTCCCCCTTCCCTTGCTCCCCTAAAGTGTTAAACAAGACAAGCTTATTGACGCTTGTGCTTTGGAGTTCCTGAACCCTGGTGCCACTGGCAGCACCAGCTATGGTGAGTCTGACCTGCCAAGGGTGAAGGAAACGAGGAGGAAATTGCTCGGTTGCATGAAACTAAGTACAAGGAAAAGGCACTGAAGGCTGGCACCATTTTCCACAGGTGGTGGTGATTTTAGCTGATATCTCACTTGTGAGAGTAACAAAGGCACAGAGAGCACAGCTGCTGCTGGGGTCCCAAAGCCCCCCAGGCCCATATGCTGCTAGCCTACGTGCTGCATTAGTGCCTGCCAAAGTTATCACGGATGGGTGTGGGGAGGTGTCCTGCCACGGAGGAAGAAATAAGGCAGTCATCCCTAAAACCTTCAGCAGAGGACAGCAGAGAACCCCCATGGAAAGTTCATGGAAAGCTCTCAGAGGTTCCAGGGACATCCCTGTGTATGTAAACAAACTGCTCTGCATACCCTGTCCCCTCGTAACGCTAGACATGAACAAAAAGCAGATATCAACTCTGCCTCTCTTGGATGTACCACTGCCTCTTCTAGCAGGAGTAAATTAACGAAAGTCCAAAGCTGTGTCCTGCTATTTTACTGCTTTCCAGTAATGGAGAATTTATTTCCACACTTACCCGAGATTCCTTGTGTTAGACTGGCTGCACTGTGGTGGAGTCAAAAACATGTCATGGCTTGCTGCACAGCTGGATCTCCCAGTTGTCCTTCCCTCCTCCACTTCTTCCTCCTCCTCCTCCACTGTTCACAGCAGAGGCCTGTGACTTTGGGCTCCTTGGAGGTAGCTGGTGCTGTGCGGGGGATGTCTCTGCTGAGGATGGCGTGCGCCTTGTTGTAAAAGCAGCGGGTCTGCAGCTTGGCATCAGATTGATTGTTGGCCTCTGGTCTTCTGATACGCCTGCTGCAGCTCCTTGGCTTTCACGCTGCACTGCTGCTGGTCCCCGTGGTACCCCTCCTCCTGCATCCCCAAGCAATCTGCTGGTAGATGTTGATGTTTCTATAGCAGGTTCGGAGCTGTGCCTGCACAGCCTCTTCTCCCTACAGGCCCAGGAGCCCTAATACCTCCTGTCTACTCCAGCGAGGAGCGTGTCTGAAGCGTGCAGCTGCCATGGTCAGTTGTACACAGCAGCGGAGAGCGGATAGAGGTGTGTCCACCAAGCTCTAGGCAACCAGGAAAAGTCACTTCAAAAATTCACAAGGGCTTTAAAGCGGGGAGAGGGGGTTCCAGTCTATGTGTCCCCTGGGCATTGGAGCTGACAATTGTGACCGGAGCGGTCAGGATCAGGCATTGTAGGACACCTGCTGGAAGACTGGTAGGGTCACCATAAGTAAGACCGTGTCTACACTTGCACTGCGTCAACCTCTGTACATTGACCTTGGCTCAACGCTGCTCGGGCAGGTCGTGCTGCTATTTCAGCATGATGGGGCACTTACATCTGTGGGAGACTAATTTAAACGCAGATACATCCACAACTAGATTGACGTAAAGTGGCTTATGCCAACCTAACTTTGTAGTGTAGACAAGGCCAGGCTTAGCGCTAAGGTTCATGTTGACTAGGGAAATTCCACAGGATTAAAAGCTTTTTCATTTATGTAGCACCTTTCATCCAAATGGAACTGAAAGTGGTTTTCTGGCTGACTGCTCAAATTATACACTGTAAATACAGGTTTCAGCGTGGTAGCCGTGTCAGTCTGTATCAGCAAAAACAACGAGGAGTCCTTGTGGCACCCTAGAGACTAACAAATTTATTTGGGCATCCTGATTTTGCAGGTGTGATTCTTTTACTTTTTTCTTATAATAAAGTTCTTTTAAGAACCTGATTGATTTTAGTGCCCTAAAGATAAAGGGTCTGGTCTGTACATACGTTAAAGGCAATTAGTTGGTATATTATTCTCAAGCCTCCCCAGGAAAGGAGGTGAAGGGGCTTGGGGGATATTTTGGGGGGATAGGGATCCAAGTGACCCTTCCCTGAATTTTTGTCTCAATCACTTGGTGGTGGCAGCAATACCGTCCAACGACAAGGAAAGGAATTTGTGCCTTGGGGAAGTTTTTAACCTAAGCTGGTAGAATATAAGCTTAGGGAGTCTTTCATGCAGGTTCCCACATCTGTACCCCAGAGTTCAGAGTAAGCCCACGATAGCTTATGCCCAAATAAATTTGTTAGTCTCAAGGTGCCTCAAGGACTCCTCATTGTTTTTGTAAATATAGGAGTAGCATTGCACATGACTGAAATGCAGCCACCTCTGAGGTGGAATGCAACAGCTGTCTTACCGTGCATAAAAACACTACACAAAATGCAGAGTGAGTTTAAGTGCACAGGGTGTGATTTCAAGAGCTGGGTAAATACTGCAAAACAATTTCTGCAAATACAGGTTTACATTTTTAATTTGCTTTGACTATGATTACACCCTTGGTTGTGTTTGTTTTCTGTGAGTATTCTATAGAAAGAGTTCATCCATCCGGTCTTGTGGTATCTGAATGACTAATACTAGCGCAAATACTAATGAAGAGTGAATTTTCAGAGCTGACTACATACATTTCACTCTTGGCGGCATATTTCAGGTTTCTGGAGGTGGAGGAGCTCAGGGTTCAAAGGATGGAGGGAGGAACCGATTTCACGTGCCAGACTCTCAGCTGCTATAAATTAATGTTGCTTTATTAACGCCAGTGGAACAACATCAGTTTACACCAGCTGTGGAGCTGACCCTGGGCCTGTGTTTAACTGTGTTCAGTGAAGGGTTGTTTGTTCGATACAATTAATCCAGCTCCTCTTTAAAAGTATAACCTCAGGGCCTGATGTGCAAGTGCACCTGAGAAACATGCATGTGATTGTGTGTGTGTGTGTGTGCAGTTATCAGGGATAATTGTGTGCACAAGTTAGTTATCTGGTTGAGCAAGATCAAATTAGACACCTCCTATAGCTGAAAATCTGTTTGTGTCACTATTTTGTTTCTAATTTTCTAAAACTGATCATCTTTGATAATGAAATAGGGTAGGTATCCTTCCCCCCCCCCCCCCCCCAGCCGTGATTACCTTGCTGGGGCGCAGTAAAATGAACACACCCTTCTCCTGCAGTTTGATTCTCCGGTTTCTGACCTGAACCTAGAACATAAATCAGCAACACAGAGAGTCTCACTTTGGATGCTGGGATTTTCAAAGGAATCGTGGTGGGCTCTGCCACTGTCCCAGACTGGCTGGAAGCAGCCCTAGAAGGGGGGGGTCGGAGCTGCTCTGGGAAAGGCCTGGAGGCAGATGAAGGTAGGAAGTAGCCCAGGAAAGTAGCAGTGAGTCTGAGGTAGCAGCAGCTCTTAGCTGCATAATACGGGGTCCCGGGGCTTGCCTGCATTCTTCTACTGCCCCCCCAAGGAAAGGGATGTCTAAGCCCCTCTGGAACAAGGGGACAAGGACCCTGAGCCCTGGGTGGGGCTGAAGGCCTGGCATAAGGTCATTACGCTCTTGTTTGGCTGGGCTTTTTACTACCCTGGAAGGGATGGGACTATCCATGTCCTGGATGGAGGGCTGAGCTGCAAGATGGGGCACCAGATGTGAAAAGCCTGCTGCACTACGCTTGGCCACAAGGGAGCGTGCTGGACAGTGAGTAAACCGCTTCACACCTGTCCAGAGGGTTGTTTCTTTCTAGCCCCTAACAGTGAGTGGTGGGCTCTGGGCTTACCCGAGCTTTAGGGGGAGAGGAAGGTATCTGCCACCAGCTACAACACCTCTCAGCTGCTTCTTCTGGCCCTCAGATAAAAGGGCTTCTTTTGACATGGTCAAGCTCAGACTCGCTGCCCGTGTGAATAGCCCCGGTTTTGCAGAATCAAAACATTGCCCTTGACAGAGCCCTCAGTGGGGACAAGAGCTTCTGATGGGACTTCTGGGGTTTGGTTTAGAATAAGGCCATAACAACCATGTGAAAAGCAGGTGGGACACATGCCCCTCTGGCTCTCAGGGGCTCTCCCCAGTAGCCCGCATTTGGAATTAGCTTTAATTACCTTTCCCCATTCAAAGAATTAAGATCTCAAGCCTGGTTTGCGGTTTTCACCTTTGATCTGCAGGCGGGTCTCTTCTCCCAGCTGAGGGGAATTGGCTCGGGTCTCGTTTCCAACCTTCCTAACTGGCACAGAATGAGCCCTACTCCCGCCGTGTGCCCCCAGCTCCTCTATTCGCCCCCGAATCACTCAAGTGAGACTGAATCAACACTAAGAGCTCGTCTACCCTAGAGCAGTCAATCAGTTGTGCTTCAGACAATGATGCTGCATCAGCCACGGAGTGTGTTCACACTCTCAGCTGGGATAAGGTTTGCTATTACGTCCACACCTGGGCACCATGGACTGATTGAAGTTTGGGCTATGATCCGTGACCACTGTCATGTGACATCTGTCCGAACAGGTGGCTCCCTCAGCCAGGGCCTCTCCTTAGCTTGCCTGTCTCACCCCCACCACTCACCCTTCAGTCCCACCCCCTCAATATTCCCCTCTCTCCCCAGCCATAGTTCACCCACCAGCCGGCCGTCCCACATTACCTCCCTGCAATGCCCCCTCCACTCCCACGCTGCAGCTCATCAGCTGGCAAGGAGAAATGAGTAAAGGACACTCACTGCTCAGGCCGGGACCTGCTTACCATGAACTTCCAGTTTTGTGCCATTCCCGGGAGAGCTGTGGGTGATATTCCCCACCTCACAGGTATAGACTCCAGCATCCTGAGCCTGCACACGGGGTATCCTGAGAGTACCAGACCCTGCTGTGAGGTTTTCAGACCGCCTGAAGTGCCTGTCTGAGGGGCTCAGTTTCCTCTTCTCTTTGTACCATGAGATAAAAACTATTTCGCTTGCCTCCATGGGAGGGAACCTGCACTCCATAATGGGCTCCGACCCCACAGCTGCAACGATACAGGGAGGGGACTGATACACGCCTGGGGCAGCAGCATCTGCAGAGCCTAGAAGAGGAAGAGAAAATAATCCTTTAAAATAATGTCCTGAAACACTTTATCTTCCAAGCCCTCCCAGGTTTTTCTAAATCGGATTCTAGTTATGAACTCAGGAGCTGGACCCCGAACTGGGGCAGGGGTGGGTGTGTCACTAGCGAGCCTGCCGCTGATTGCAGCATGGGATGAGTTTGTTCTGGCGACTGGTACGGGGAGAGTGAGAGAGAAAGTTAGAGATTTCTAGTCTAGCTCTGTTTTTAGTACTGTGACCATCACAGCAACTTCATGAGCTGCTGCTTGTTGTGGGCATCGCGGAAGGAAAATATGGGAACACAAAATTAAATGCATGAGGCAACTACATCAGTGCAATGCTGTGAGAGGTCCAGGTTCAGGAAAGTCACCCCTGCAGCAGCGGGTCTACGTTTGCACAGTGTGCACCACTGATATTGCTCAGCAGCTAGTGGTCACTGATACTTTAAAATATCATCCCTGGTTCTGGCTGAGATCAAAGGCCTTTGCGCTGTCCAGGGCTGTAAATGTGGCTGGGTCCTTTCACAGTAAAGTGACTGAGGGATGGGAAGGGAAGATGCTGAAAGCTAAAGGTAGCAGAGGAACATGGAACGAATGGGGAGAAGAGGCCAAACTACCTTGGCATTGCTAGAGGGGAGTCCCTCCACAGCAGGGTTAATGCACATGGCTGGAGTGGGGAAGTTTTCACTGCTGTCCCCTGCTCTGTGAAAAACAGAAGATTTCAGTCTCCAGAGTTGTCAGACCCAGAGCAAACCCCCTACAACTAGACTGGGATGGCTAATCCAGAGTCCCGATAAGGAGAACAGTGCAGTCCTCTTACCTGTACAAAGGCAAAGCAGGAGTAGGAAGGTTGTTCTCTCCAGGACAGACACCTCGCTCATCCTGGCTCTGTGCTGTCTCCTCAGCAGGTTCTCTGTTGAAAGAAGGTTCTGGAGGAGTTTTCAGTTTTACAGTCCCAAATTCTCAGTTCTCTTCACCGGTTCCTTTCTCTGGGGCTGGGGATTAAGAGAACCAGCCACGGTATCGGATGAGAATTATTTTTTGCTCCTCCTGGGCTGTGGTGTCCTTAATACAACAGAGCTATTTCAAAGGCTGTGACTTGTTCTGGTGCATGGCTCGCTCTGCCTTTCTGCCATGAAGGAGCAAGGTGACAGTTGTCCACGTGCATCTAGCCGCGAGTGTGTATCTTTATATATAGCTCCAAGGCCAATCTCAACCAAAATAGTACGGCGGCTGTTAGACTCTCCCTGCGTGAGACGCCTCATCTGGCGAGCAAAGACTTCACTAAAGGAGCGAACCTCTGTGAGCTCTGCTAACAAGAAGCAGCAAAGAGGAGGTAGTTTGGGCTTGCGGTCAAGGAATTGGGCTGTGATCCAGCAGACAGCACAAACAGAGGCCCTGATCACAGCTCAGACCTTTGCACATTATGATACTCTAACCTGTCCCTTATTATTATTTATAGTATCTCTGTAATGCGGTGACACGGGCAAGCTCACTTCTAACTGCTTTTAGTCTTTTAAAAGAAATTGTTCCTTTAGATTCATGACAGGGCTAGCAAGAGAAAGGTCCCCCTGGTTCAGATGCTGCCTGGGAGTGGGGGTGTGAGTCAATGGAGAATGAGCCAGAGAAGCTCTTCTACAAATAGCTTCAAGGTCAGGCTCGAAGTTGGCCCAGCAGGAGGGTTACATGGGCAACTTGGTAGAAGCCTGAAGGAGGCACGTTATTGGAATGACACTTCAGTGTGGAGTTGCAGCCTACAGAGATGACCATTCCCAGCATGCAGTGCTCCATGTTCCTCTCAACAGAACTCTGGTGAAGATGGAACGTTGCATGCTGGGAACAGAAAGCCTGAAGGCCCCTGTTATAAAAGGAGCAGTTAAGGCTGCTCTCAGTTGTGGCATAATGCTGGAGTAACGCTCCTGAAGTAGAAGGCAGTACTCCACATTTACCGCCTTGTCAGTCAACGATTGAACGTGTTCACAGATTTAACGTGTGTCCGATTTGAGGCTCAGCAGGAGACAAGTTGACATCGCCTGTAAGGCACATGACCGCTGCAGCGTTAGGATTCCATGCCTGGAATCTCTCCTGGACCATGCCTTTGCCTTTGCCTTTCATTGTAACATAGTCTGTCAGGAACCCTTGTCTGACCAGTGTGTGCCAGATTACTCATGTAGAATTTTCTGAGGTGGTTTCTTTAGGTCTGGCTTCACAGCACACTAAACCCGGGCTCTGACGCAGGCTTCAGCTGAAACCTTGTTTCCATCCATCCATCCATCCAGAACTTAGTCTGACTTGGGGAACTGCTCTGTACTCACTCTTGCAGACCTTGCAAGGACAGGTGGGTCAGAGCCCGAGTCCCACCGTGACATGGGTCAAAGCCCAGGCATTTTACAGTGTGGACAAGTCCAGTTTGCCAGACTCTGTTCTGGGGAGTCTGCCAGGGCTATGCCCTGGAGCTGTGTTTCCCAGCCCTTCGATGCCAGCATTTGAGAGCATGGGCCAGATCCTCAGCTAGTGTGAACTGATGTATCTCCATGGAGGCCATGGACCCATGCCAGTTTACATTTCCTGAGGATTTGGCCCAGAATCCTTTGTCTTATTTCCCCTCTATTTTCTCGTACACTCTTAACACTCTGTTACCTTATGGCAGATAATAATTTAGGTCTGATCCTCTGCTGTGTTGTTACCAGCTTTACAGCTGGGTAACTCTACAGGGTTACCCAAGTGTAGGCTTTGTGTAACAGGAGAGAATTAGGGGCTTAGAGACAGACCCTCAGCGAGTGTAAACTGTCAGAGTTTTACTGACGCACACCAGCAGCTGACCTGTCCCTTAGTCTGAAGCCAATATCTCACAGGCGTGACCTCCGGTGGGATGAAGACACCTGCTGCATGAGGTTTGAAGAAAGCCCAGCAACCACCAGGTTGCACTCTGACAGCACCGTGGGAAGCGGCGGACTAGATGCAATGGTGAGCTAAGCTCCAATGCTTGAAGCATGGCCGCAGGAGGAAGAAATACCTTCCTTTCTGTCTGAGCGAGTGCTATGCAGCCGTGGGAGGAGCACTTGTGAGACGGTGGTTTGTGGTGCAGCTCCAACAATGCGGTGGGTGTACAGAATGAGCTCTGCACCTCGCTGGGGCTGGGGAGCCCAGAGTCCGAAGAGCAATCCGTGTAACAGCAGCCACGGCAGCCAGCGAAGACCGTAACCGACGTGAACATTCGTGTCACGTGACTGCGGCCAGGAAATAAAGACCAGTCCCTTACGGGCACTCCTTTATGACACGGTGCCAGGAGAAAACTGCACCTCGGAGCAAAAATGGAACAAATGAGGCTCCTGAATCCCAGTCCGGAAGGGAACCCGGCAGAGAGCTGAGCAGGGGGCCGCAGCGTTCCAGACTCTCCTGGAGGCAAGGGTCACGGTAGAGAAATCCGAGAGGGGCAAAGCATCCAGACTGCCCCAGGCCTGGAGTCACTGGTGATCGACAATATGTCCCGGGGGGGCAAGGGCACTGCAAATGGCTAGCTAGGCCTGCAGAAATGTCCGGCGTGCCGTGACCCAGGCAACGTCACTTGGAAAAGGCCCATTGTCATTTCAATGAACCAGGTGAGACCATTCGGTTGGAGACCCAAGAAGGAGAGAGACACCTGGAGTTACTGGATATTGAGTTTTGCCATGTCATGGTGGTATTACCCTTTTGTAACCCTGACCCAAGTCAGGTGACTGGGACTCCCTCCCCCACGCTCTCCCCCCAGCACTCTCATGTCTGGCACCTTTATTACAACCCTAACCCTAAGCCTTGACTTCCTGCTCTAACCACTTCATCCCGCTTTCTCATACCCCTTTCTGTGTCTGGATCTTCTGAGTAGATGCCTTTTAGGTCCCTAAGTTCTACGGTGGAACACAGATCACTTATCAAGCTTGTTTGATGCTCAGTGTCTTCTTAGTTAGACTCTGATCCACGAAACAGAGGCAAATTAGCTCATTCTGAATCAGCCTCGGGGATTTATTCAGCAGGCAAGATCTTTAGTGTGAAAGCTAGTTACTCTGTATATTTATAGTTAACATAACCCTTCTTGCGCCATTAAAATGCATTATTAATAGGGGATCTATGAATATTCACTATGCACTGTTACCAAAATGAGATTTTAATATCAACTAATTACTGAGTTACGCCGCAGGACTCGAGTGTCGGTCTTTAATCATTACAGTTACTAACTTGTTTCTCCGACCCTGTTCCCCTGTTGCTTAATTCCTTTCGTTAAATCTTCTTCCTTCGTCACCATTTAAAAAAAACAAACTTTGCTTTTTAGAAAATGTTCTTCTTTACAGCCAACATTTTCCTGGGCCCTCAAAATGCTTCTGCAAATATTGACCGGCACCTGGGTTTGTCTGCGTGAAACGTGCATCTGGGCCCCCCCCGGGCTGCTTCTGAGAGGAGCCGTAGCCCAGCAATTGCTACTGGAGTCAGTGGGGGGGTTCAGGTGCTCAGTGCATCTGGGATCAGGCCTGACATGGGTTATGTATCTAACTGCTCCGGCAAGGGAGCAATGGTGCATGCAGGGCTTTGAGCGGGCAAACACTGCTGGATGCTTTTACCATCGAAAAGGTAACCCGCTCCCTGTCCTCCCACCCCAGCACCCGCTGCACATTGTCTTCTTCTGGCTCCCTGTGTGGCAGGTACATTCCTCTCCTTGACTGCCATCAACAGACCTGTTCCTCTTCTTGGCTGCTTGTTGTACTTACCTTCGGCGCAAGAAGGCAGAGCTGGGATTGGACCAGGGGTGAAAGTAAGTCCAGTTACTTACCGGTATGCTGGGGCCAGCTCTGGCCCTCGGAGGGGGCAGGGCCTAGGGCGGAAGGGGTGTGGCTGAGGGAGTCAGAGCCAGCCCCAGCCCACTGGGGTAGCAGCAGCAGTACGGGGCTCCGGGGGCTATTTAAAGGGCCCGGGACTCCCCTGCTTCTACCACCCTGGCCCTGTAAATAGGCGCCGGAGCCTTGGAGAAGTGGCAGCGGGGCTCCGATGGCTATTTAAAGGGCCGGGGTGGTAGAAGCAGCGGGAGCCCCGGACTTTTTAAATAGCCCCCTGAGCCCCGCTGCTGCTACCCCAGGGCTCCAGCAGTGGGGCTCTGGGGAGCCCCAGGCCTTTTAAATTGCCCCCTGGGGAAGCCGGGCTGCCCCGGTACGGCAAACTGGGTCTTGCCAGTACGCCGTATCGGGGCGTACCGGCTTACTTTCACCTCGGGATTGGACCCTGGAGGAGAGAGCTGGCCAGTTGTATGAGCCTTAACATTAAGCTTAAAGTTACATTGCATCCAGTTTTCAAACACCCCAGAGTCCCTCAGGGCNACTAGAGCAAATCTGATAGTAAAATCTGGGTTTTTCTCCAAATACTGGAACGTCACCCTGTGTGCCAGGCCCTCTCACTATAGTGCAGGCTAATAAGTGGGGATTTTCATAATGCGCAGCCATTAAATGGGTCGTCTCCTGACTGGAATGGAGTCAGATTTACATTGTTCTTGCTTTGCAAGGCGTTAGAAAAGAAACTTTCTTTTTCTGCTTAGGCTACGTCTACACTACGGACCATACAACAGCACAGCTGCACCACTGTAAGGTCTTCTGTGGAGCCGCTCTGCACCGGCAGGAGAGAGCTCTCCGGCTGGCCTAACTGAACTACCCCCAACGAGCTCGCCTGCTGACACCGTGCTGTCCACGCTGGCACTTTTGGTGGTGAAACTGATGTCGGTCAGTGGGGGTGTGTTTTTTTTCACACCCCTCCCGGACAAAAGTTTTGCTGACAAAAGGGCTAGTGTAGACAAAGCCTAAATGTTTCACCGGCCTCTGACACTGTTTCTGCTGTGTGGGCTCCCTCTTGTGGCTATGTCGGTGCATACTTATTTCTCATTTCCTTCACCGGGGGCACTGACAGGATTTCAAACCCGCTGGAATTCTGTTTGTAAGATTCTACTATCTACCCCCCTTCCTGCAATTTCACACGAGTCACTACATTCTGAACAGTCTCCGAAACACAAACGATATCTGATCACATGTACACGATGGGGACGGAAAGGAGACAGGCGCTTTCCAGACACAGGTGGGGCTGACCAATCAACACCTTCCCCAGCTCCGGTAGCTGCAGGGGTGGTAAGGTGGGCGAAGATGCACTCCACTTACATCTAACTCAGGAGGGCAAGCGTTTGTAACTTGTGTCTGTTGTTGACGTGGTTTGGTCAGGTTAATTGTCCATTAGTCCTTATTTTCGGTAATTAAGTCATAGTGCATATTCGTGCAGTGCCTTGAAAATGTGAATGGATGCCAGGAGGAGCTCGGAGCTACTCTAACTTCAGTTGGAGTCTCAGTGGAATCTGGTGCTGATGAAGTCTTCCCCTGAGGGAAGTTGTAGCTGTAGTCTAGGAGAAACTGGTGAATGGCCAGGAGCTGTTGGGTAGTTGGGGTGTCTTCCTTTCTTCTTAATGGGACAAGATTGGCAGTTCAATACTGTCCAGGGCACAGATGATTTTGGGGGCAGCAGAGCAAAGCAAGGAGAGTTTGTTCCTTTTGGTGTCCTCATCCTTCCAGCAGGTTGGGTTATTCTGAGTCTCCGGTAGGACCTGAAAACCAAGGGAAATGTGCATCAAATGAACCCCGTTCTGGATCACCAGCGAGTGCGATCCACTCTGCACCAGTTCCTCCCCTTCATACCGATCTTGCTCATCACCTGTCTCCAGGGGGGCTGGAACAATGTGTCCAATGGGGGTGATGAGAGCCATTGACCCAAACTGTAAACCCTGCATATAATGGAAACCACTTCCAGACAGGGGGTGCTGCAGCACCCCTAGTTCCAGCACCTCTGCCTGTCTCAGGCATCAGTCAAGGGCCCCAGCCTGTCTCCGAACTGCCTGTCTGGGTGAGATTCGGCGGCTGAGTTCCAGTTTTCATGCAGACTACCTTTATAAGCAATGTCATTAATCTGGTTACCCCGTTACAGTGCAGGCCAGCTCCCCCTAGCTCAGTGCTCTGGAAACCACAACTCTCCCCCCAGGTTGTGAAGAAGAGGTGAGGGAGACACAGTACTTCCCCTTGGTGGTTCGCTCGCTGGCTGGGGACTGCTCTTCCTCTAAGGAGTTACAGAGCCTTTACTAAAGGCAATGCCTCGCCCATTGTCATAAGCAGTGCTCTGTAACAGAGCATTATCCAAGGAGTCCAGTGCTCTTGAGAAAACCAGATCCTCTCCAACCCCCTGTGAGGTAGGTAGATGTCACTATCCATGTTTTGCTCATGGGGATACCAAGGCACATGGAGAAGTGACTTACCCAAAGTCTCACAGCTAGTCAGTGGCAGGTCAGTAAGAGAACCCAGGATTGCTGGCTACCAGTCTTCTAGCCACACTTTCCCTCAGAACTTTGATCCTCCCAGTTTCTTTAACTTATATCGAACAAGGACAATGAATGCAGCTGTGTTAACCCCTCAGAGTGAAGCAATTCTATAGTTGTGAAAACTGTTATCTAAGGTCCTGTCCACACATCCGGTTGATCTTTCCTTGAGCCACAAGTCAAATGTTTTAAAATATACTTCCCCACCTGTGACCATAGAGTCAGAGGAGAGGAAGCAGACACAGTTTTGGTGGATGGATGGATGAGAACATGAGCCGATTGAACTCTACCTGACTTGAAGTGGACGATGATGACCGCAAGCACTAGAGTCAATAAGAGCACCGCTCCAGCGACGCTTCTGAGAAGCAGAATAATAATGTCTACAGATGTTGCCATTGAAACATAAAAGATGGAAAGAAATTGTTAATTTTTGGATTCCTGATAGAGTGTGAGCAAACTGGAAGAAACTTGAGTCCCTGGGGCGTGAGTTTTCTCAGGGATACCATTCACCACCTCCAGGTGACAATNGTGCTGTTAAGAACAATGTTCTCTCCATGGCTGAAGTGCCCCTTTCCCACCCTCGCTGCCGCCACTGTCGCTGACTCAGTCTCTTCAGAGCGGTGACATGAGTGGGAGATTTTCTCTTGTTCAGCTTTACAGCTTCTGAGTGCTCACTTCCACTTTCCCCCTCCGAGTGCGTGACACCGTGTGTGAACTCGCTGCCTGTAGTCAGAACTCTGTTTAGCCACACCCGGAAATCCCTTAAATAGTTCTCGGTGTGTAAGTGGTGAGTTCTCTTTCACATCGATCTCTGCAGAGCTACCATGTAACACATCGCCTAAGAGAAAGGGGCTTGTTCTCATTTGCCGTGGTTTGTTTCCTGTCTTGGTATCTGCCTGTGTTGCTCCAGATCGTGGTCTCTTACAGAGGCTTTCCCAGGGCTCTGTCTGGCTCCATTCAGATATCCCTGTTAGTCTAAGTCTTTTTGAGACTGTATTGGGCGAAGCCATTTGGTCAGTAAAATGAAGAGCCACGGAGCCAGAGCCTCCTTGGGTGTAAACTGATACAACTCCATTGGGTTCAACAGAGCTACACCAATTTACAGCAGATGAGGATCTGGAACAAGACTTTAAGTGTCTTTAGCCAAGGCTAAGGGCCAAGGGTCATAACATGACCCTCTCCTTATGGCCTGGGTGTTGTATGTGGGGGATATGATCATTTGTTAAGTGGGACACCTTACATGACCCATTTTGTACAAAATGCATCATAGTCATGCCATAATCATATCATAATCCACCATGAAGAATATGGGGTGCAGTGTCACGCCTCCCCCCTTAGTTTACTGCCAGAGGGTTAGTCACTGATTAATGCAGAGGCTGTGTGCCCAAGGTTCTCTTCAGGGTTTGGCTTTACAACTTCCAAGTGTTACCAAACATTGTAGTGTCACTCACAGGTGTTCTTGCAAAGTTCTGTCTTTCTTTTTCCATGTTGCCCGAAAGCATTCTTCTGTGTAACATTGTTAACATAATGCAGATATCCAACTCTTTTAGAGCAGCGTTTCTCAAACTGGGGTCCATGAACCCCTGGGGGTCTGCGAGAGTACTCCAGGGAGGCCGCGGGCCCTGCTGATCAACTCCTCCCCCTCCCTCAATTCCTCCCTCTCCCTCCCAGCACCTCCTGCATACTGGGGAACAGCTGTTCAGCAGTGTGCAGGAGGCGCTGGGAGGGAGGGAGAGGAGCGGGGATGGAGTGTGCTAGGGGGTGGAGGCCGAATCATGTTCGGGGCCACGGGCCCCACTGATCAACTGCTCCCCCTCCCTCCCAGTGCCTCCTGCATGCCTGGGAACAGCTGATCCGCGGCTTGCAGGAGGCACTGAGAGGGAAGGGGAGGAGCGGGGATGGGGGAGGGGGCGGAAAGAGGTGGGGAAGAGGAGGGGCTGGGGTGGAGCGGGGCAGGAAGAGGTGGGGTGGGACCTTGGGGAAAGGGGAGGAGTGGGGGCAGGGCCTGGGGCTGAGCAGGAGGCTTGGGGGTCTGTGGAAAAAAATTAAAACAAAATGGGGGTCCTTGGGTTGCTAAATTTGAGAACCGCAGTTTTAGAGTGTAGGTGTCTTGGCATTTAGCCTCCGATGCTATGAGGCAGTGTGCCTCAGTTTCCCTTTCCACCCAGAAGGCTAGGTTTGTTATGGTTGCCCTGTGGTGCCAAGCTCTAAGCCTATTTACAGGTATTAGCTGAGAAGCGGTATCCTTCTAGGGCTTCCTTGATACTACTCCTAGCATGTTTAAAAGCTTTTCCCAAAAATCATGCATGTTATACCTTTTCATGGGATTTACCAGCAGTACCAAATTCTCTCTCATCAGGTTTACCATGAGCAACAAACTCTGTATTATGAGACTTAACAGTGACAGCAAGTCTGTGACAGGGAGGCGTTTCCAAGTATCTTTATCATACACGCCTTCTGTTTAGACAGTCCGGTTTGTTCACTACTCATTTTGTCTTTCAGTTCCTCCCTGAACCAGAGCATGCGCTTAGATACTGGTCTTTCTTCCCCAGCAGTGTTTTTTCCAGTGTTCCTTTCAGTAAAGGTTTTCAGTGTGTCTTTGGGGTTTTGGTGAGGTAAGGATGTGAGGGGAACCTTGCATGTTGGCTGGCAGAAATTCCACCCTCCCTCTTGGTGCACTGGTGTTTAGGACTCTTTGGGGCAGGGACTGCGCTTTATTATATGTTTGTACAATGGGGCTCAACCCGACTGAGGTCTTTAACTGCTACCACAGTGTAAATGTTAAACAATATCATATAGTGGTGGTGTCTAACACAAGGGCTCGTGCCATGCAGATGGGCCTGGTATGAGAAAACAGAACTCACAGACAGCCATACAGCACCTGCGTTATAAACACAAATCAGACATCCGGAATGGTAACATACAAAAGCCAGTAGGAGAACACTTCAATCTCCCTGGACATTCAATAACAGATTTAAAAGTAGCCATCCTTCAACAAAAAAACTTCAAAAACAGACTTCAAAGAGAAACTGCAAAGCTACAATTCATTTGCAAACTTAACACCATTCATTTGGGCTGGAATAGGGACTGGGAGTGGCTTGGATCACTTTGAAATCTAACAATGTGCAATTCTAAGCTTAAAAGGTAACTGTACAAAAATGGCCTTTCTCACTGGGCCTATCTACAGCGTCCTATCCTCAGAGGTAAGGAGAACAATTTTTCTCCCTCCTCCCTATAACAACCTTTTATGTACTTGAAAACTGTTATCGTGTCCCCCCCTCAGTCTTCTCTTCTCCAGATTAAACAACCCAATGTTTTCAATCTTTCTCCATAGGTCGTGTTTTTCTAGATCTTTAATCATTTTTGTTGTTCTTCTCTGGACTTTCTCCAGAGATTAAATAGGGCTGGGGTGGGAGCTTAGTTTAAAAACAAAACAGGGCACTGTGCGGTTTTCCACACTGTGCAACTGAAAACTATTTTCCACTCCCAGGGAGGGTCATTGTGACACTTGCGTGTGACTGCATCCCCTGCTGCCCAGTGTTATCGATTATTATTTGTTAGACCCAATCACATTTTTTTGCACACATTTTTTTTCTGCCTTTTTAAAAGCGCGTGTGTGTGTGTGGGGGGGGGGGGCTTTTTTGAAAAGAAAACTCTGATAATTTTTGACATTTCAAAAAAATTTTTTTTCCAGTTTTTGCAACATTTTTGTCTATTTCTTGAAATCAAATTTCAGTGAACTCAAGTTAAAAATCTTTCATTTGTGTATATGAAAAAAGCCATGTTCAGTACAGAGTTTGCCAACAAATTCAAACATTTGGCCTAAATTTTAAAAAAATATGGATAAAAGTGTTGCAGAAACTTGGAACCTTGCAAAATAGAAACAAAAATGTGTGTGGTTTTTGACCAGCTTTGCAATAGATTAATATTACCATTACAGTACACCTATGCCTTTCTACCAAGAACTGGGACATCTTATTCTAGACACTGTATAAACATATAGTAACAATCCATCTCTGCCTTCAAAGAGCTTACAGTACATCTAGAGAAATAAGACAGACACCTGGAAGGAAAAAGAAATCTAATTGTGCCTCCTATCTCTTTGCGAAATCTGAGAGAGAGAGATGAAGGTTGAGATGTTCAAAGGTAGCTAGCAGATTTAGACACGCAGCTCACATTAAAATTAGTTCACCTCCACCAAAATAATTCGCCCAAGGTCACACAGCGAACAGAGAATTGAATCCAGATCTCCTGAGTCCTAGTTTAGTGTCTTTTTAGTGTGGAGTGTTGTAAGCCTTTGACATTAATAAATCTTGGTGTTCCTTTCCCATGTGTCACATGACTCAGAGGAGAGAATTTCGCCTCTTAAAACAGCACGACCCCAGGCCCAGGACTGCAGTGAAGAGGCAAATGGAGCAGAGCTCTTACCTGTGCACACACAAAGAAGTGCCCTTAAGAAAGACGTGCCCTTTTTCCAATTCCCACCCTCACTGCTGCTATCACTGGCTCTCTCGTCAGCACCTTGACATGAGACCGAGGCCACGTCTACACATACAGCGCTGCAGCGGCACAGCTGTACCGATGTAACTGCGGTGGTGCTGCACACCTGGTGAAGACCCTCTGGGCCGATGGGAGAGAGCTCTCCTGTCGGCATGAAAAAACCACCTCCGTGAACAGCAGAAGCGACGTTGGTGGGAGAAGCTCTCCCACTGACACAGCGCGGTGACTGTGCACATGAAGGCTTATGTTGGTGTAACTGATGTCACTCAAAGGGGTGGTTTATTCACATCCCTGAGCGACATAAGTTAGGCTGACATAGGCCGCCGGGTAGACATAGATGGAGTCTTTTGTTTGTTCAGCTTTTACAGCTTCTAAACTCTCGCTTCCCCTTTTTCCCCTCCGAGCACATTACTGAGTGTGTGGTCTGCAGTCTTGTGCCCAGAGCTCTGTCTAGCCACAGCCGCAAATCCCTTTAATAGAGCTGAGTGTAACCGGTGATTACCCTTCACCTCCATCTCTGCACCGTGGAGCACACTGCCTAGAAGCTCCAGCCTGAGAGGCAGGGGCTTGTTCACGTCTGCATTGGTTTGTGTCCTATTTTGGTCTCTTCCTGTATCAACCCCAAACACACAGTCACATACGAGGCCCTTAGCCTTTCCCAGGGCTCTGCCGGCTATTTTCAGTGTCCTTGCTATTTAAATCATTTTTTTTTTTTTTAAGGGTGGAGAAACCATTAGGTCAGTAAAATTAAGACACAAGGGGTCAGATTCTCTTCAGGCGTAAACTGATATGACTTCATTCTATTCAATAGAGCTACCCTGCTTTATACCAGCCGAGGACCTAGCCCCCAGCATTAACTATAATAGGGGGCTTAGCCACGGCACTGGAGGGTTTAACATGCCACCAGAACCGTGGCTACGTGGAGGATATGACCAATTAAGTGAGATGTGAGAAAACTCTTATCGGTTTAAGTGTTAAAGCACCTCCCATCCACAGACTGTTGGTGGCCGGGGCAGGGCAGTAGAACATGCAGGAGAAACCCAGCGCGCCGAACTCTACCCTGAGCAGGGTGTAGGCGCTTTCAGTTCTCCTTTAAAACCTATTTGGGTGATTATGTAAGCCACCACTTTCCACTCATGACTTGAGAGTAAAAACAGTTTAAGTGAATTCATTTTGAAAGGCTTGTTACTTCCGTGTATTGGAAGGAGATGAAACTAGTGCATCTCACAGATATCCTTTTCAATCTGTCTTTATTTGAGTCTTGAAGAAATACTTTTTAAAAAGCCCAGGCAGACTGAGCAGTGGGGCAACTCACAGATCAGGTAACACACTGACTATTCCTGCAAGAATGTATGTGTAAGCAGGGGAATGGTCCCGCTATTGTGGAGAACTTTCCTGGCTTAGACACTGACCCGGTGAAATGGGCTAGTGAAAGGATCTGAGTCCTTGCTCCCACTTCCTTTACCCAGAGCCCTGCCTGACCTCGAGGACTCTCCTTCCACTCTCCCGTGTGGCAGAGTCCTCGTAACCCCAACAAGGCTGGGCCCAGGATTCCTGGGAGGTTCGACCCCCCCCCTTGTCGTGGTCACTTCGGGCAGGGGCTGGGGTGTCCCCATTCCAGGGCATAGGCGCTGACTCCCTGGGTGCCCCGTCCCCCTGCCCCAGGGCACCTCCACTTCCGCTCCGCCTCCACCCCTGAGTGTGCCGCTTCTCCCCCTAGCTCCCAGCGCTTTCGTGGCGGCAAGCACTGGGAGGGAGGGGGAAGGAGGGGGAAGGCTGTGCGCTCGGGGGAAGAGGCGGAGCCAGGGCGGGGATTTGGGGAAGGGGTCTAATAGGGGCAGGAAGGGGGTGGAGTTGGGGCAGGGACTTTGGGGAAGGGGTTGGAATGGGGGCGAGGCAAGGGCGGGGCGGGGACGGGGGGTGCGAGCACCCACCGGCACCAGGAAAAGTTGGCGCCTATGCTCCGGGGTGCTTTCTCTGCACTGGACGCTTCCCTGACCCACTGATCATTACATACAGTTCAAAGCAAATACAATTTATTAAACAGCAACCAATTAAAAAAAATAAGGAAAACATGGGAAAGGTGAAAGGAAAACCCGTCACCCCGTTGTGTGGCACGGGGACATCAGGGAAGTTCAGTCTGTTCCTCACACGTCCCAGGCCTCCTGCCCAGCCCTGGCTGGGCTGCGGGTCGGACACTTGCTCTGGTGGTGGCTACACGCTCTCAGGCTCTAGGTGGCAGGACCCTTCTTCCCAGCGTCACCCACACCCCATTGGGGTTACGATCCCCCCCAAATCTGGCCTGCCGGACCCCTTGGCTGAGGGCATCTCCCTGTGGTCCTGGGAGTCCTGCAGACCCTGCCTGGTCACTCTGGGTGTGATTGGGTCCTCTGTCTCAGCAGCACCTGGGGCAGTGGCCAAAGTAGGGGGTGGTTCAGACAGGTGCAGTGGCCACGGTGGCAGATGCACCCCAAACTTGTTGAGCCACCAGCTCTATCAGTCTCTCCATTAGGGAAGCCCCCTTCCCTATGGTGTGCCTTCTGCTCCAAGAACGGGTTCATCGGTGTGTAACGGCATGGCAACCACCTCTCATGGGCACCCCCTTCTGGTTGGGTGTGTCTGCAATCTTTAAATAGTCCCAGCACTGGTATCAGGCCATACCCCCAAGGCTTCCTCCCTGGAGGCAAAGGTTTCGCCCGCTTGGTCTACTTTGGCCCCAGCTGGGCCACGAAGTAGCTCAGTTCCCCTTCTGGGGGTTCCTCACTGGCCTATTGGAGGAGTGGGGGAGATCCAGGCCCACCCACTACTCCGGGTCCCAGTCCAGGGATCTTAAGAATAGCAGCCACATGCCACCGTGTCCCTTTAACTACATGGCTTTCAGTTCCCTGGGCCACTTTCCCATGGCCCCAGCCTCTGCCAAAGCTTCACCCTCACCTGAGGGCTCATCTAAGTTCAGGCCCAGCAGCCAGCCAGGAGCCCTTTTTGCTCCCCGAGTCCCTGCCAGCACTGAGCTCTCTATGGTGCTGCAGTTCCCTTTGGCCAGCCAGGAACAACACGTGCACTCCTCTAGCTCCAGCAAGGAACTGACTGTCCCTGCCTCTGCAGCTCCTTTTTATAGGGCCCTCCTGGGCCCTGATTGGCTGCTTCACCTGCAGCCACTCTAGGCTGCTTGGAGGTCTCCTTTACTGCTCCTTCCTGGGATGGATGTGGCAGGACATCGAGGCCTTCAACAAGTGGCCTCTGGGCCTAGTCCAACCCATCACATGGTGTGTTTTGCTGCTGAAGTGTCGGATCCTCCCATGTCCTGAGGAACTCAAATTGCTCCCGATTCCTCCTGTCCATGCCAATAACCAGGTGCTACAGAGTCCTACTCCGTCTGCCTCTGCTGTCTCTGGGGTGCCGCTCCTGTCCTTCTAGCAGAATGGTTTCCCTCCCGGGAGCCGAAGGTCCTGCCATTTCAAAGACAAGGGTAGCATTATATGTTTTTTCATGTTGCAAAAGCCAAGAAATCTTCCTCCTTATCATAATTTGCTGAAGGAGGCCACAATATTGATACTTTTCAGCATTCCAGGAATGTGACTGTTAGACCATCCTTGGATCCCAGACAGCTTTTGCAGCCCATGAGGAAGGAGCAGAGGCTACTGACACTAAGATATGTGTACTAAGGTTTTAAAAATTTAGAATTTTCATAGACTCTCAGAAGGCCGGGGAGTGGCAATACATTCCAGGGGCAACGCTACCAGCTTACAATTTCTTCTTTAAAGGCTGGCCAACATTTGGAGAAAATAGAGGTTGTCAATGTACCAGCATGGAACAGGGACATGGCTTTCCAGTCCTGTGGAGGAGATCCAGCACTCTATGCCAGAGAGATGTTTCTGCAAATGGTCACCCCTGTACCTGTCGCTGAATGGAGGGGTTTGAGCGGCTGTGAAGGTGGACTAAGCAGATATGTTCTGCCCGTGATCATCAAGACCCAGCTTCAGCTGCTGCAACACCACAAATTTGTTGAAATGTGCTTACAGGCCTGGGAGGCAATTTGACTGGAAATTGACTATATCCTCATCAAGCACATGGACTTGCCGTTCAAAGGAAAATGTGAACTATGACCACCCTCTGCCCCAGCATCACCAGAAAATCCTGCTTCTGTGCCTGCCTAACAACATGAGACATGGCCCCTTTATTTGGTTCCCTGGCGATTCAGAACAGCACCATGAGCCCCTCACCTGTCCATAGCAAAGGGACATCGCACTGTGTTTATCCAGCTGCCAGACCGGCTTCCTTACGCACCCTCATTTCCGTCCTTGTGCAGCATGGCTCAGTGCGGGGAGAAGCCAGACCCCAGGGACAGGGAGAGGAGAATTTTGTCATCTTCCAAGGGAGAGCGGACTGCTGGGACTAACTTTTTCCTCAGATAACTAGTGTCCACTTCCCCTTCCTGGACCTAACCCCCAAACTCCACCCCTGTTCTGTGCAGCTCCTCTTTGTAAGTGGATAGTAAGAGTGCAGCAGAAAGCTGTTCTGATGTGGTCAGAGCAGTTCATGCCTACTGGTGAAAACGGGTGACATGGCCCTTTATAGATTGGGGAAGGACCAGGCAGAAAAGGATTCAGTGCATTGTGGGACTGGAGGACTATTGAAACTCAAGAGACTCAAGACCTGGTATACTCCCTTTACCCCCGTCCATGCTGCCAGTTGGCATGGGAACGGGGCCTGGCCACAGCAGGAGGCATGACCACCGCACCCCTCAGGTGGCCTAGCTCCCTCACTCTCTGTTTGCCTGCGCACACTTGCTTCTGGGGGGACAATGGCGGGTGATGCCTCAACCACACGCCTAGACACGGAATACAGCCACTAGTGTAGATCTCGCCTTAGTTTGTCTGAAGTACCGTGATATTTCCTTTTGCCCATCTGCATTGCCTTCCTCTTGGCAGGTGTGACATACTTCATTGCCTCCATTGTGACAGCTGAGACCTGTTGCATTGCTCACACCTAGACATGTATGGCCAATGGTGTTGCCTTCTTCCCAAACATGATCGCCAGGGACATTCCTTATTACACCAGGTACAGCTGCTCTCCTCCTCCCTTCACAGGGGTGACCCCATGCTTTGCTTACCCTCCATTGGGGCATTGCTTATTACCAATGGACACTGCACTGCTCTTCTGGTTAAGTAAAACACACTCTTCTTTTTAAACTTAGATTGCCAGGTGTGTGTCATTTCCTGTGCAGAGTTAAGTTGCATCATTTTGTGTGAAGGGACATCTGTGCACCTGGGTCTAACATCTCCTAGATGTGGCGGCATGTATCAGGGATTTTCATTCTTAACCATGGATTTAATTCTGCAGCTACCCAGGCCTTCCATATGCAGGCAGCATGTCAGTGTGAGGGACTGAAGGGCCAACAGCAGAACTGCCCACCCAAACCCTTCCTGATCTGGGGGGGCTCAGATAAAATAGGACTCAGGTGTGACCCATGGCTGGGTTTGGGTTTAGTTTTGCAGAAGGGAATAGAACCTGATGAGATTTTCCAAAGCAAAGTTAAAACGGCCCCTCCATTTTGCTCACTCTTTGCACTACAACCCCACTGCACCGCTCTTTGGGAATGACACCTGTATTTTACATAGTATAATTGTTATTCTGGACCCTGATCCACGCCCCCTCTGAGAGGATACAACTGGAATAGAAATGACTCAGACCTTGCCAAGGGAGATTCAGGGCCATGGACATTGCTGGTCTGATACTTTCAAACTCTGAGAAGGCCGGGTTAGTGTAGAGTTTGATAGAGAAGAGAGGAAGTTTTAAAAATTAATTCAACGGCAATAATTTTAAATTCACTGTGTGATCTGAGAACATTCAGGGAGACAGAATGTGAGAAAACCCTAGGGAAGTGGGCAGGGGATGCTGGCAGGAAACTGACATGTGGAACAATGAATCAGCAGATAAAAATACCATCGAGCAGAGGAGAGTTTGTAAGGGACAGCGCGGAAAGGGGACCTGGAGAGAGAGTGCAACAATGGCTCTGGGGTTATCTCAGTCAATGAGCTGCAAGAACTAAGAGCACCGGCTGTTTTAGCAGCAGATCTGACACCTCCTCAATTAGGGCCCCTGACAGCGCTGCCACGGAAAGGTTCTCGAAGGAACATGAGAACCCGGCTGGAAAGGCTCTCTCTGCTTTGGCCACTTCTCCTGTCTCCGTGGCTGGGTGAGTTTGTGGGGTTTGGCTCTTTCAGAGAAGCGAGTGTTTCGGGGGCAGACGGGAGGAACTGGAACAAATCTTTCTGTGGAATTAAAGGGCGTAGAGAGGTAACGACTGTGTTGTTGGTTTTGATCAGAGCATCATCATTGAAAATGAATTTACAGCATTTTCTTCTTATGCCAGGTGCACACTCGAAACTCCTGCCGGTACAGCACTGTCACTGAGAGGTGTGATTTTTATGAAGACGTTCTGTATCAGCAAAAGGCCCAGTGTAGATGCTCTACCAACCAGAAAGTACTGTGGCCAGTGTAGCTTATTTTGCTGAAGGAGCTGGTGGAAGCTGTACTAGCAAGAGCACTTTGCCCCCTGCTATGAGCGGTGTCTCCTCTAGGAGGGTTTGCCGGTGTAGTTAGAGTAGCAAAGCTTTTCTAGCACAGACCTGGCCATAGATTAAAAACAATGGACTGATCTGAATTCACGGCTGGCAGAACTCCACTGACGTCTGTGGGAACAAGTCTGTGGAGATTTTGGCCACAAAGCTGGTAAAGAAGCTATTTTATGATCACCCTAGATTCTGCCCCCCCCCCCCGCTCGTGCTGAGTAGCCCCATTGTGAACGATTCCACCTTGCCCAGCCCCCTTTTGCAGCTAACTCCAGGGTTCCCATCCCACTTCCCCTGCCAGTGCCCTTAGGCGGGTCCCCAAACTTTTTCCATCATTCCCACCCTTACCCGTAATGGAACGTGTCTGCACCCTCTCCAGGAACCGTGGTTGGGAGCCGCAGCTGGGAGCAGAGAGCCGAGCTGCAGTCGGGGCTGGGAGCTGAGGCCAGGGTCAGAGCTATGGCTGGGGCCGTGGCTGGGAGTGGACCCATGGCTCGGACCGGGGCCGCAGCCAGGAGCAGGGCTGGGAGTTGGGGGCTGACTCTGGGGCTGCGGCTGGGGATGAGGCTAGGAGTGGACCCACACCAGGGCTGCGAGTGGGGCCGCATGCAGGACCCCCATGGGGAGCTCTGGCCTAGAAACCCCCCAGGCTGCAAGTCTTGTTAAAGGCCGGAAAGGGTACTGGGGTTGCAGTGGGGAACCGCCCCCAGCACTCACCGGTGGTGCGGCTGGGAGCCAGGGGAGCGGAGCAGGCTGGGGCCGGGTCACTCCACTTACCAGTGAGTGCAGGCCTGACTGCTTCTGGAGTCTTCAGGGGAGTGGGGGTGGGGCTGAGGTGGGAAGAGGCGGGGTTGGGGCGGAGTAGGAGTGGGGGCCCTGGGGAAGAGGCGGAGTATTTAATCAGCACTACAAGACAAGAATGCATCGTCCTGGTCTTTGTTCTGCAGAGTGCTGTGCTCGTTAGCAGTACTGCCTAATAATAAATAATAATAATTAGGGGGAAGCAGTGTGGTCTAATGCATAGGCAGGGGCTGCACTGAGGGGGTGTTTCAGGGGCTGTAGCCACCTCGAAAAGTGCCTTAGTTCCCCTGTGGCTTCTGCTGCTTTCCAGCTGCCCAGCTCTGAAGGCAGAGTGGAGAGAGCAGTGGCTGCTGGCCAGGCACCCAGCTCCAGCAGCAGAAGAGAAGTAAGCCTGAGTGAGGGACCGGGGGGCCTGAGAGCAGCCCCTGGCCGTGTCCTTGCTCGCCAGGGCACACTGCCCAGGGCAGGGGGAGGGTTCGGAGCTCCCCTCAGCAGACCAGACTGACCTGCTCCAGCCCAGGGTCCTGGGCCCCGGCCCCACAGTCGCTGCTCCCCAAGGACTCTGCTGGCCCTGGAGTCAGATCCCCCACCTGGGCAGCTCTTACTGGCTGCGAACAGCCAGCGCCCCACACTGCCCAATTCCTGCCTCTGACCTGGCCAGGAGGCAGGGCCAACGAGAGGGACAGGGCCTTGTGGCGGGGGGGGGGGGCACAGTCCCCCAATTTTCTGTCTGGCCCCCCCACAGCCCCCACACCAGGAACAGGCTGGTGGCGCCCCCGTGCATAGGGACTATGTAGACTCCCCCTCTGTGTCTTTCTTCTCCCACTCCTTGTTTAGACAGTGAGCTCCTCAGGCAGGGACGGTCTCTTACAGTATGTATGTACTGGGCCTAAAACAGTGGGGCTCTACGAGTGGTTGAGGATTCTGGGTGCAAAGGGAATAAATAATAATGTGAAATGTCCTTTCCTTCCATCTCAGACTTTCTTCCTCACCTCATTTCCTTTTTCTTTGTCTATTTTACTTCCTCTTTCCTTAGGCCCCTTACATATTTCTATCCCTCTCCTCTGCTTTGCACACACTCTCTTTCCCTCTCTCCCATCCTTTCTTTTCCACTCCCAGCTCTCTCTTTTCCTCTCTTCTCCCCTCTCCACATTCCTTTTGTCTCATGTCTCCATCTCTATCTCCCTTCTTTGAATCCCCCCACCCCCCTGAGTCTCTGTTTGGCCCATTGCTGTTGAGATTTGCCTCCCGGAAGCAGATGTTCCACCATGAGGCCCAATTCCCTGCATCTGGGCTTCTCTCTAGAGCCCTAGGAGCCAGGCAGTGCTCTTGCTGGCACTTAGGGAGAGGCCCCCTGGAGCCCGTATGGCAGGCTGGAGCCAGTGGGACAGGCCGGCTAACAATGCCATAGGGCCTGTGCAAATTGCCCAGTCTGAGCCCTCCACACTCACCGCTCTGAACTTCATACCGTGACCTTCAGCAGAGAGTTCCTGCTCGGGCACTTGGCTTCCTTGTAGAGAAATGGAAACATTCTGCAGTGGATCATTTGCAAACAATTTTGTTTGATTTAATTCTTCCTCCATTGCAATAATTTCAAATAGTGACACTGAACTTTGTGTTTCAGGAGCTGCAGAAAATACTGCTGCTGTCATTGTGGTGAATCAGACACCCCCTTCTATCCGTGCAATGGAAGGGTCAGAGTTCACCATCGAGTGTACATTCAACTCAAGCAATAACTCTATCAAGTGGTTTGGTGATTGGAGTAAAACCAGAAAAAATGTAACAGCAAAGGTGAACAATGTAATAGATCGAACCATATTATCAGCAGATACAGAAAAGAGGTCTCTTTCCCTCACTGTGAAGAAAGCCGATGTCATGGATTCTGGAACCTACATATGTGGGGTTGGGAGCAAATATGGGACATCTCCTGGGACTGGAACCCAAGTGACCATCGATGGTAAGTACCAGCATTTCCTTCTCTGTTCTACAAAACCCTTCCGGGGGAGCTCAGGACACTGGCTGGTTCCAGACAGGGCTGGCTCCAGGCACCAGCTGAGCAAGCTGGTGCTTGGGGCGGCAGATTGAACGAGGCAGCATTCTGCCCAATCCTAGGGCGGCATGGCCGCTTTTTGTTGATGTTGTTGTTCCGCTCCAGCCGCCCTGTAGGGGGCGGCGGCGTGGGGGACGGGAGCGCCCTGCAGCAAGCCAGGCAGGGCAGTCCTCATCCTTCCCTCCCCGCCGACTGGAGCGGAGCCCTCCCGGCAGGCTGCGACGGGAGGGGCCACGTGGCAGCGCCCCCCTTCTCTCTCTCTCCCGCCCGCTCCCTCCCCGCCCCACTAGCCGGGTCCCCTGCACCCGCGCTCCGGCCGTGCCGCAGGTTTTTTTTTTTTTTTTGCTGGGGGCTGCCAAAAAGCCAGAGCCGACCCTGGTTCCAGAGAGCTGGGGCTGGTGGTGCTGGGGGAGATGGAGCAGCACACAGTGTAAAGGGCAGAGCTGTGGGGAAAACTGGGGGACATTCTGTGGTACGTACAATGGTCCTGATCCTGCATTCCACTGATTTCTGTGGGGGTTTTGTCTGCACAAGGAATGCAGGGTCAAGCCCCAGATATTCAAAAACTGTTTTGAGATGGGATGTGAGGGGAGGTTTCTAATTGGCTAAGCCTGTGAGCCCTCACACGCAACTTGAGAGACAAGGTGGGTGAGGGAATATCTTCTATTGGACCAACTTCTGTCGGTGAGAGAGACAAGCTTTCAAGCTTATGCAGAGCTCTTCTTCAGCTCCTGGAAACATAGAACTGGTCTACACTACAGATCTATGTCGGCATAACTACGTTGCTCAGGGGTGTGAAAAATCCAGAGTCCAAGAGGCTAGTTACAAGTAGAGCAACCTGGGGAGTCACTGGCCCAGAACTCTAGAGGACCTGGGATCTCCAGCCTGGGGCAGTCTGCATGGCGAAGCTACCCCAGAGCTGCACCCTTGGGAGCTGGTCCTGGAACTTCCAGGCTTCCAGCTCCATGGCAGGGACACTGGAAGCGCCAAGAGCCCTGGCTTGAGCAGGGAGCCAAGCAGACAACAAGAGCCCCAAGACTCGACTCCCGACTCCCCGAGCTGGGGCTCGCGGGACACAAGAACATAAGAACGGCCAGACTGGGTGAGACCAAAGGTCCATCTAGCCCAGTATCCTGTCTTCTGACAGTGGCCAGTGCCAGGTGCCCCAGAGGGAATGAACGGAACAGGCATCATCCAGTGATCCATCCCCTGTCGCTCATTCCCAGCCTCTGGCATCCCCATCCCTGCCCATCCTGGCTAATAGCCATTGATGGACCATCCTCCAGGCACTTATCTAGTTCTTTTTTGAACCTTGTGGATCTTGGAACACCAACAGAAACCGGTGTGTGTTTTGACGAAAGTGGAGTCAAATCTGTAGTAGATTTGGTGAATCAGTTCTCTTCAGCGCATTGGCATTTTCAGTCTAAGGTAAGTTTTGCCAGAACATTTGCAATCAGCTCTACTGTACATGGACATAGTGCGAGAGCCCCTGAGCCAAAGAATTTACACTCTAAACAGACAAGACAGACAAAAGGGGGAGAACGGGCAGACGTCCTAACAGTAGATTGGGAAGTGAGACACAGAGAGATTAAAGGACTAAATCCACACAGGGCTTTAGGCCCTTAAATCCAACATCTGGGGGCCATGGAGATCCTCAAAACCCCTGCTCAGCTGCCGCTTAGCCCTGGAGCTGCTGAAATTTCCACCAGTAAAACCAGTGCTAAAGACTTGCTGACACTCTCTCGCTATGCTGTAAGCACAGCCCTGCCCAGAATAACGGTTGCACCCTGATCCTCACTCCCCTGCCATTGCCAGCAGAAGTGCATCACTTCTCAGAACTGCCCATTGCATGTCCTTCAGGGAATCCCATTTTTCTGTAACAAAGGAGAATTGGCCACCCTCTCTCTTGCCCTGCATTGGGCTGGTGGAGGGAAATAGGTCTCAAGAAGGGTTTGAATGTAAGGAATTTGGCAGGCGTGTCAGGCATACACAAGGTTCGGGTAAGAAGTCACATTGCTGGAGGGGGTTTGTCTAGACTGAAGCTTCTGGGGTTACCTGTTCATTAAACAGAGCAGAAAAGTCTTGACATGCACGAAACAGCTCTATATGGGGCCAAACGAAAGATCAGTTTAAACTCTTAACAAGCAGGGGAAACTATAATAGGCAGGTTTGGAAAAGGACACTAAACGACAGGACTGGAGAGATTCATTTTATACATCTGGCCTTGTCTGGTGGCACATTGAACTATTTCTCAATGAAGGTGCCATCATCTGTGTTTCTCTTTTTGCAGAAATTACCGACCTGATGGTGAATCAAACCCCAACCAGTGTCAGTGGTTTAGAAGGCACAGAACTTACCATGAATTGTACATTCAAGACAGTCAGTAACCACAGCACCATGTATGTGCGATGGTATAACTATGGGACTGAGGGACTAAAGAAAGAGCTGGTGAATGACAGCGATGTGATCAGAACCCTGCATTTGGACAATGGGTTTGCCTCTCTCACTTTGAAGAATACGAATTCATCTAATACAGGAACCTACGTGTGTGAGGTGGGGATCACAGCAAGGAACCTCTCTGGGAATGGACTAGGAACCGAAGTGACCATTGAGAGTAAGTGCCTGAGAGTTTCCTACCTGATCTTCTTGGGGAAATGGGGGCGAGCGAGTGAGAACAAGAGCTCACATCTCCTGGAAGGTATTGAGTGTCTTCAGCTCCACCTTCAGTGGGAGCTGAGGGTGCTCCACGCCTGCCCACAAGTACTAAACTCAACTAAACTTCGGATGCATATATGCATCCGAAGAAGTGGGCTGTAGTCCACGAAAGCTTATGCTCTAATAAACTTGTTAGTCTCTAAGGTGCCACAAGTACTCCTGTTCTTCTTTTTGCGGATACAGACTAACACGGCTGCTACTCTTTAACCTCTGAGAAGCAGGGGATGTTAAATGGCCAGGCTGGGAAAAGAACACAAAATACTGGAGGGGGAGACATTTCTTTTAATACATCCCCAGTCACCAGCCATTGCCACTGAAATTCTCCTGCATCAAGGTACAATCGTCTCTGTTTCTCTCCTGCAGAAATTCCCAAGCTGATGGTGACTCACACCCCAGCCGATATCCATGCGTCAGAAGGGTCAGATCTCACCATGGAGTGTAGATTCACGGTATTGAAAAACCACAAGACCTTGTATGTGAAATGGTATAAACATAGCGGAACTGGGGGAACGAAGAAGGAGCTGATGAGCGAAAGAGGCGGGGGCCCAGCAGCCCTGGCTTTGGAAAAGGGTTTTGCTTTGTTCACTCTGAAGAACGTGAATGTAACCGATACAGGAACCTACGTGTGTGAGGTGGGGAGCACAACGAGGAACTGGTCTGCGTCAGGAGCCGGAACCCAAGTGACCATCACTCGTAAGTACCAGTATTTTCCTATCCGCTCTTCATGGTGTGAGAGAGAATGAATGGCAGCCTAAAGGTCAGAGAATGAACGACTGTAGCTGGCAAAAGCAGGTATGAATTCTCAGGTGTGTACAGTATAGATCCCATAAAAATATGGCTCCAGCCTGTGAGGAACTGAAGGGAATATAGTTCAAAGTACCCAAGTGATTTAGGAGCCTCCGATTTTCAAAGGGAATTTAGGCATTCAGGGCCAGATTTTTAAAGGAATTTAGGCACCAAAAGTTGTAGTTGGGATTTTCAAAAGCACCTCAGCACCTAACTGCCATTGAAATCAGTCACTTTTGCCAACAGGACTTAGGCTCCTAAGTCACGTAGGCACTTTTGAAAATTGCCCCCAAATGCCCCTGAAGAGGGGTGTTCAGAATCTCCCAGGACTCAGACCTGTCATAAGAACATTAAGGAGGGTGATGAACCTAACTCACCACTGCACTGGATGGGATAAGAAGCAGCCCCCAATGTCCATCTGCACCCGGAGCTAAACCGATCTTATGGCTAAAGAGTTGCTTCTTTTTCTGTGAGAACATCTTCATCCATCATCAAGTACATCCCTGTATGGAAAGTATGTAGAAAAGCTGGAATGGATCCAGAGGCGAGCGACAAAGATGATCAAAGGGATGGAATGCAGCCATATGAGCAATGGCTGGAAAAAGAGAAGATTAAGGCGGGGGACATGGTAGCGATCTTCAAATCCTTGAACGGTGCCACAAAAAAGATGGAGAAAAGTTGTTCTCTCTTGCCACAGAGGGCAGGACAAGAGGCAATAGGTTCAAACTACAGCACAGCAGATTTAGATTAAATCTCAGAAAAAACTTCCTAATTCTGAGCATGGAACAGACACCTCGGGAGGTTGTGGAAGCTCCTTCACTGGAGGTTTTCAAAAGGAGGCTGGAGAGGATCGGTCTTGGATGGTTTAGTGCAGAGGTCTCAAATTCAATTTACCTTAGGGCCAGGGCCAGTCCTCAAATCTTCCCAGCAGGCCAATAATGTCACTGAAGATGGTGTTCAGAAAAGTAAACTTTTATATTGTATTTTTTTATTTGAATTTCTTAGAAATATTAAAACTGTCAAACAACTTTATACAATATTTCACCTGCCAGAGAGTTTTTAGTGTTTGCCAGACACCTGGCAATGCTTCAGTTCAGTCAGTTTGTTGATGTTTGGCCTCAGTGACTGAGCAGTTGAAACCTTCAGGATTGGAGCAAGGTGGGCATCAGATAGTTGTGTTCGGTATATTGACTTGTTTATATTCGTTGTGGAAAAAATGATGCTGCCTCCATGGCTGACTCTGCCCGGCAACTAATGATGGTCTCTCCCCCAGCCAATGGGAGCCATGGGGAGCAGTGCTGACAGCAGACATTACTGGCAGCGTGTCTGCCTACGTCTCTCCTCCATGGACCGGCCGCAGTGGGGAGATTCTCAGGCTGCAGATGGACTGCGGGCCGGGACTTTGAGACCCCTGGTTTAGTGGTTCTCAAACTGTGGTAGAGGACCCCAAAGTGGGTCACGACCCCATTTTCATGGAGTTGCTAGGGCTGGCCTAGACTTGCTGGGGCCTGGGACCAAAGCCCGAGGGCTTCAGCCATGGGCAGCGGGGCTCAAGCCTGTTTCCCCCCGTCAGGGCCCTTTAACAACTCACTCGGTTTAAAGGTAATTCAAACCATCACCACCTGTAGTCCAATAAATCGAGTCCCCAGGGGCATATTGGCCCTCTAGGCCCCAGTGCAGCATCTCGCTCCTGATAATCCAAAACGCAGACTCTTTCAAAAACAGAACACAAACTCACCAGTCTTCATCCCAGTTTCAGCTGGGCACAGCCCTACCTCCCCGAGGGACTGTCTTCCTGCTTCCCAGCACCTCCTACCTGGTGTTGTCCTCCTCCACAGGCCTTTCCCACTGAGCCTGGGCAGTCTCTCCCAGGCCTCCCCGCCTGGAGAGCTTTCCTCGCTTTCTCCTGCTTCTTGAGCTTCTCCCCTGCTGGCTCAGAACCCTGCAGGAGTCGTCTCACTCGCTGCAGTATCCACACACGTGGCCACAATTTCATGGGCTTGCCCCCTTCTCAGCAGCTTCCTGCTTCTTTTGTAGTGGAAGCACCTGATTCCTCTCCGGTGGGACTTATCCTGTAATCAGGGTTAGCTTAGCCCAGGCTCTCCAGCCCAGGGGGCAGGCCACCCTGTGGCAGATGGGAACAGCAGAGGCAGTGCAGAAAGGCAGTATATGGTAGTGGTTAGAGGTGGAGACTGGGAGTTAGGCTTGGTCTACACTAACCCCCCAAATCGAACTAAGGTACGCAACTTCAGCTACGTGAATAATGTAGCTGAAGTTCGAAGTACCTTAGTTCGATCTTACCTCGGTCCACACGCGGCAGGCAGGCTCCCCCGTTGACTCCGCGGTACTCCTCTCGCCGAGCTGGAGTACCGCAGTCGACGGCAAGCACTTCCGGGTTCGACTTATCGCGTCCAGACAAGACACGATAAGTCGAACCCAGAAGTTTGATTGCCAGCCGCCGAACTAGCGGCTGGGTATAGACGTACCCTTAGGAGGTTTTCATTTTATTTCTGACCGTCACAGACTGCCTGTATGACCTCAGGCAAGTCATTTCGTCTCCCTGTGCCTCCTAAAAGGAGATAATATTTCCTCTCCCAGCTTCTGTCTGTCTTGTCTAGCACAAGATCAGGGTGTGCCTGGTAAATGCTCTGACGCCCGGCATGCCAATATTCACCTGTGATAGTTCTGAGTCACAGCTGGAAATGTCAGCATGGGGCAGGTTTAATGCATGAACAGAAATGAGATGATTTGTTTGTACATGCAAATTTGAGGTTGTTTCCAGACACATTAGTCTGAGGACAATTTGTCTGAAACTCTAACACAAAAGAAATGGAGTTGGGTTCTCAATGCGCAGTTCCTTTGTCTCCTCTGTTCTACTGAAGCAGCTGATAGAGTGCACAAACCTCAAAGTTCCAAGGACCCGAATCCCATCCCACACTCCAGGCTCAGTAACTGTCCTTGAGCATCTTTCCAACGTCAACCAGTTTTAATTTCCTCATTGCCATTCTCCCATTCAGCTGATTGACATGTTTCTGCATCAAGGTGAAGTCACTTGTATTTCTCTCTCTGCAGCTGTTGACCTGCTGGTGAATCAGAGCCCTGCCTGTGTCAAGGAAGAGGAAGGGAAAGCGCTGACCATAGAATGTAGATTCAGGGCCCTGGAGAAACCCAGCACCAAGTACTCTGTTAGATGGTATAAAAACGGGACCGATGGAGACGAGAAGGAGCTGAAAAACGAAACGGGCTCAGTCACAACAACTCTAGATTTCTCAATGGGCCTGGCTTCTCTCACCTTGATTAAAGCCAGCGTGAGTGATTCTGGGTTCTACAGATGTGACTTCGGTAAAAATGGCCGTGGGAATGGAACCAGAGTGACGATCCAGGGTAAACAGCAGCATTATCTCCTCTGATCTGCATAGTCAGGATAGTACACTGTGGTCACCACTGACTCACACTTCCCACATGGTCATTGAAACCCCACAGCTACTTCCTAGTCTAGGACAGGGAGATGCAGTGTTATCTCAGAGATAGGCAGTGTGTAAATTATGGAGTGTTGTTGTAGCCATGTGGGGCCCTGGATGTTAGAGAGACAAGGTGGGTGAGTGTGTGTACCAGGCTCCATAAAAGGAGCAGAGAAGGTGGGTCCTCCAGACCTGCCTAGAAAGGCTGCAGGGTAGCAGCCAATCAGAGCACAGCAGGCTCAGTTAAAGGAACTGCTGGGCCTGAGCAGGTCAGTTCCTGGCAGGGACCAGAGGAGTAAGGAAGGGTGCTCCTTGACGAAGCTCAAGGGAGAACAGAAGACGGGTTCTGGTGGCATTGGCATTTGGTAAGGAAAAAGAGGAGTTAAGAAGTTCAGCCCTGAGATAAGGGTGAAGAGGAAGGGACTACATGGGAAGCAGCCCAGGGAACAACAGCAGCAACTATGACAGGAAGCAGCACGTGGCTGCTATTTGTAGAGTCCTGGCTTAGGACCCGGAATAGTGGGTGGGCCTGGGTCAGGGTGGCCAAAGCCCTGAGAAGGGGAGAAGTTTATTTAGACGCCCAAGCACAGGGCTGGAATTTAAAGGGCTGAGGACCCCGCAGAGGGCCATTTGCTGGACTTTGTTACCCCAGAAGGGGACTGAACTTGCAGGCGTGACCGAGCTGGGGCAATAAGAACTGATAAGGCAAAGAGTCTCCAGGGAGAGTCCTGGGGGCACCGCTCTATACCAGAGCAGGCACTCCTAGTTCCAGCCCCTATCCTGTGCCAACGAGCGGTGTTAGCTCTGTCGGCAGGAGAAGCTCTCCTGCGGACATGGTGCTGTCCACACTAACACGTTTGCCGGTAAAACTTTTGTCAGTCATGAAAAAACCACCCCCCTGACTGACATAAGCTTCACCAGCACAAGTGGTAATGTAGACAAAGGCTAGGTTTCCCCAAAGCTGAAGAAGAAGAGCTCTGAGTAAGTTCGAAACCTTGTCTCTCTCAAGTTGTCCCAATAAAAGATGTTACCTCACCCACCTTATGGGTAAGTACTAGCATTTGAATAGTGATCATGAGAAACCAGCTTATTCTATTACTGTCTATTCAGAATTCTCATGTTACTAGAATATTAAATTTTCTGGCTTCTCACCTGTCACTGTTCAACAGACCCATAATCTACATAATAATTTTGTCATTGTGGTGCTGGTGGGGGAATTCCTGACTCCAGCTCTGTTGAAGCATTTCTGAATATTTGCAATTGGCTTTCATTAAATAAGGCTGTATAGATGTCGTGGGCTTGGCATGCTGCCCTATTACTCTTATAAGTCTGCATATACCAGGGCTTCTTCTGCATTGGGTTGCTATTGACTAACCAATGTCTCATCTGGAGGAATTGCCAACCCTGCAGCTCCTTAAAGGTTTTAAAATGATCATGGGGGTGGGGGGAGGAACTTGGTATGGGAACAGAGGACTCTTCTCTATCCCCTGCTTCCCCATCATTGATTTGACTCCAATTAGCAGGGCTGAAATGCCCAAGAGTATTGACTCTTCATATGTCAATGGACGACATTTTAGTCTGGCTGCTAGATTCTTTGGGTAGCATCAATTTCCAGTGATCGTTCCTGTGAATATCTGCGATACATGGACCTTAAACACCACAGTAGAACGGGGGTTTCTGTTCTAAGTGGATCCATAATGAGGCATTATGAGCTATGTCTACGAACCATTGGGGCCATCTTAAGAGGAAGAATTTATTACAATGCCTAATACAATCCTTCTTTGCTTGCAGGAAGGTATTGTTTTTCCATGGATATCAGAGCTCCATATTCAAACGTGAGGTCTAATTTTTTTTTTAAGTAAAGAGCATGAACAAGAAGGGACGGGGCCAGAGGGACACTGGCAGATCTTCCCCTTTGTTCTGAGCTCTTGATGCTGTAGGAAGCAAGGGGTCAGGATTTCTTTTGATCACGTGAGTCATTAGCTGCGAGGACAAGCTTCCCTCTGCCTAAAAATTAAAACAAAACTTAGATCCACAACCAGAACCGGGAAGAATTTCCAGCATAGTGCAGTTTGTTTTGGATGATGGTGAGTAAATTGGGTTGAAATAGCAGGACCAGAGCATTCGAGAACATTTCAATGAATGTCCTACACTGGCAAGCCCTGCTTGCAAATAGTGTCCTTCACATCAGATCCGTGAGCCAAATCCTCAGCTGATACCAAGGGAGTGATGCTGATTTACACCAGTAAAGGCTCTGGAACTTCACAACTGGGATAGGAAGAAACCCTGAAAGCAGCTGTCACAGAAAGTTTCTGAAAATTACCCCCACCCCAGGTACGAGGGCTGTAGCAAGAACTCCTCCCGAGCCTCTGAGTGTGGAAAAAAGAACCTATTTTCTACGAAAGACCTGTAATTCTAGCCAGACCGAAACACAAGGCACCCAAGAATCTCCACGTGCTTCTTGAGTAAAGAGGAACCAAAAGCAAACAAATAAGAACAAATTACTGGCAGAGCCCTGCAGAAACACCCTCCACCCACAGTAGCAATCTTGCTTCCTCCAATTGGAGATCTTGCCCAGTCATCTTTATCCATGACATTTAATATATATACATACACCAGTCAACTGAAATGTTCCTGCACCAAGGTACAGTCACTTGTGCTTCTCTCTCTGCAGCTGTTGACCTGCTGGTGAATCAGACACCTGCTGTAATAAATGGATCGGAAGGAGAAAAGCTCACTGTAGAGTGTAGATTCAAGGTGGTGAAAGACTCCAGCACCACGTACAGTGTTACATGGTATA
This sequence comes from Trachemys scripta elegans, assembly GCF_013100865.1. Taxonomy (NCBI): domain Eukaryota; kingdom Metazoa; phylum Chordata; order Testudines; family Emydidae; genus Trachemys; species Trachemys scripta. Next base: position 41,366,300 of record NC_048310.1, on the reverse strand, counting down.
AGAAGGGGGCTGATGGACACGAGAAAGAGCTGAAGAATGAAACAGGCATTGTCACAACAGCTCTAGATTCCTCAAAGGGCCTGGCCTCTCTCACCTTGATCAAAATCAATAGGAACGACTCCGGGCTTTACAGATGTGACTTTGGTAAAAATGGCGATGGAAATGGAACCAGAGTGACCATCCATGGTAAACAGCAGCATTGTCCTCTCAGATCTTCACTCTATTTCCTAGGGAAGAATAAGGACTAGGAAAGGAAGAGTTGATGCTAATACTTTGCATGGGGTGATATTGATGGGACAGGAGTTGCTGGCAAACAGAAGGGGAAGGCAAAGCTATGGAGAGATTTGCAGTGAGAAGTCAGTGATTCCCGGTGGTTTTCCAGATCCTGCCCATCTTTTTTTTTTTTTTTGTCATCCAAGTACTTGCAACCCCCCCCCCCCCCCCCCCCCCCAGCCGACAGCAGCACAGCATTGCTGCCCACCAGAATTCTCTGAGCCACTCGGTGATGGGTGAATCACAAAGGGTTCAGAGGTTCGGAGAAGCACCTCCAGGTTCAGAAGCTCTTCTCGCCCGTATTAAACAGTCAGTTTCACCATGACAGGCTCTCGCGTAAGAAGATTTCCAGTATTTCCCAATTTTGAGCGGGATGGAAATGCCTTTCGGTGTATTGCTGATTCTGCTTTCAGTCTTGGACAAAAACAAGACATGTCTAGAGGACAGCCCTAAAAACCCACTCACGGCAGCACCACTATTGTAAGCTGCAGTGTTTTGGACCATAACTGTAGAATAGTGTCTTTTTTTTAAATGAGGGAAATCTTGTTGAACCTCAGCACAGGTTCCAGTTTGATTCTGGGTGAGGGTGTAAGCTACTCCTTACTTTATCCTAACTGATTAGCCCATTGCAAATACCATCTTCTGACAAATGAATCCACCAGGTTGGTGTCAGTTATCATTCTTCCAGTAGTGGTGGAGCAGTGACCCAGTTTGCCTTTTCTCCTTCGGCTGTTCTGCCGCAGGACTCCTCAGGTGGTGGTGGGGGTCTAGTGACCTAGCTCACAGCATCTTCCCCTCCCCTATCCAGTAGGACTCCTGTAGAGGTGGTAATGCCTGACCCAACTTATGTTGTCTTTCCCTAGAACTAGTGGTGATGGGAGTGTAATAACTCAACTTGCCCTGCCTCTGTAGCCCCATCTAGTAGGACAGCAGCTAATTAAGGTTTCTTTCAACAGCACATGACCAAAGGCCAATGAGCTCTTACATTGTTCCTGGAGCTGTGGCTGGGACACTTCTCTTCTTGCTGGTGCTCGGTATCCTTTTGTGGAGATGGAGACAGTGCTCCAAAGGTAAGATTTACTTGGACAATAAATGTAAGCAATTTCTGCATGAGGGGAGCTCATAGGATAACATAAGAACATAAGAAAGGCTGTACCGGGTCAGACCAAAGGTCCATCCAGCCCAGTATCCTGTCTACCGACAGTGGCCAATGCCAGGTGCCCCAGAGGGAGTGAACCTAACAGGTAATGATCAAGTGATCTCTCTCCTGCCATCCATCTCCATCCTCTGACAAACAGAGGCTAGGGACACCATTCCTTACCCATCCTGGCTAATAGCCATTAATGGACTTAACCACCATGAATTTATCCAGTTCTCTTTTAAAAGCTGTTATAGTCCTAGCCTTCACAACCTCCTCAGGTAAGGAGTTCCACAAGTTGATTGTGCGCTGCGTGAAGAAGAGCTTCCTTGTATTTGTTTTAAACCTGCTGCCTATTAATTTCATTTGGTGACCCCTAGTTCTTGTATTATGGGAATAAGTAAATAAGTAAATAACTTTTCCTTATCCCATCACTCATGATTTTATATACCTCTATCATATCCCCCCTTAGTCTCCCCTTTTCCAAGCTGAAGAGTCCTAACCTCTTTAATCTCTCCTCATATGGGACCCATTCCAAACCCCTAATCATTTTAGTTGCCCTTTTCTGAACCTTTTCTAGTGCCAGTATATCTTTTTTTAGATGAGGAAACCACATCTGTACGCAGTATTCGAGATGTGGGTGTACCATCGATTTATATAAGGGCAATAATATATTCTCAGTCTTATTCTCTATCCCCTTTTTAATGATCCCTAACATCCTGTTTGCTTTTTTGACCGCCTCTGCACACTGCGTGGACATCTTCAGAGAACTATCCACGATGATTCCAAGATCTTTTTCCTGACTTGTTGTAGCTAAATTAGCCCCCATCATAGTGTATGTATAGTTGGGGTTATTTTTTCCAATGTGCATTACTTTACATTTTTCCACATTAAATTTCGTTTTGTTGTCCAATCACTTAGTTTTGTGAGATCTTTTTGAAGTTCATCAGAGTCTGCTTTGGTCTTAACTATCTTGAGCAGTTTAGTATCATCTGCAAACTTTGCCACCTCACTGTTTACTCCTTCTCCAGATCATTTATAAATAAGTTGAATAGGATTGGTCCTAGGACTGACCTTTGGGGAACACCACTAGTCACCCCTCTCCATTCTGAGAATTTACCATTAATTCCTACCCTTTGTTCCCGGTCTTTTAACCAGTTCTCAATCCATGAAAGGACATTCCCTTTTATCCCATGACAACTTACTTTACTTGAGAGCCTTTGGTGAGGGACCTTGTCAAAGGCTTTCTGGAAATCTAAGTACACTATGTCCACTGGATCCCCCTTGTCCACATGTTTGTTGACCCCTTCAAAGAACTCTAATAGATTAGTAAGACACGATTTCCTTTCACAGAAACCATGTTGACTATTGCTCAACAGTTTGTTTTTCTATATGTCTGACAATTTTATTCTTAACTATTGTTTCGACTAATTTGCCCGGTACCGGGCAAATGGCAATAGATGCTGATAGATTCTTCTTAGTGTCCTTCCTTTAGCTGAATAAAGAGTAATTTGGGGTATTTTTGCCAGCGAACATACAGCAGCGGTGGTGAATTGGCAGCCCTAGTTAGTGAAGTCTCATACCTAAGCACAGATACCGCCTGGGCAATGGTAGGACTATTCTATGTCTCCTCACTGACCTGAGGAAGCACCTCAAGCTGTGAAAGGTGGATTCAGTCTCCACGTCTATTCCACCTTTGGCTGGATTGCCAACAAAGCCACCAATTATAGGCAATTGCTTGGGTGGGAACGTGTGGGCTGTAGATACTGCTCCACTATGAACTAACGAGACTGACAACTAACTCCTTCAGTTAAGTGACCCAAAGGTCATCAGAGAATAACCAGCTTGGCCACAACTTCATTTTTTTTCCAGGACCACTTCAAAGCAGGTCAGAGGCAGAGATGAATCAGATGGAGACGGTGAGTTGGAGAGCTTATCATAAGAGCGCATTTAATTTTTCTCTCTAGCATAAGGGAACTGGGTGTTGAGCATCAACTCCAGGAATACAAGGTAATAAAGAAATCAGTTCTGCTTTTACAGACTGCAGCTCCAAGAATGTCAGAGTAACAGAAAATGCAGCACTAGTCCTGGATAGGATCAGGGTGGTACGGCATTTAAAAAGTCAGAGGGGAATCAAGATTTAATTAGCCTTGGAGCAAAGATAAAGAGACATAAATTAGTGATTGCACAGGATCTTCAGTGATAATAGAGAATGCAGCATTGGTTCTACGCAGTGGGACTGGGAAGTTCAAGGCGGGGGAATCTTATGCAGCTCCAGAAACCTCAAAATACTGGATAATGCAGCATACGCTCCAGGAACTTTAGAGGTGTTTCATAATCAGAATATAGCTTCCTAAAAAGTCAGCACACTCTTTTACAGTGCCTGTGTCAGTGGAAGATGGTCTAGCATCATAACAGTATGATATGGGCATGACAGGAACGAGCAGTCTTCACTCATTTTCCTCTTGCTTTGCAGTCTTCTCCTCCACCAGCTGATGAGGTGACTTACGTTGACTTGAACTCCCACAAAAGGGACACAAACGCAGAGGAAGAGGTTGTTTACACGGAAGTGAAGATACGGCCAAAACAGAGAGATGACAATGACATCTACGCAAAAGTCAACCCTCGTCATCGCTAGGGGAAGAGCGAGTGGGAATTAACAGAGGCGTGACCAGCATTTCACATGTCCATTAAATGCAAGTCTCCATAGAACAACAAATTAGCTCTTAGTAAAAGATGTCCTTGGAGATCAAAGTCCACTAGTTATGAACAGAGCAGGTAGCAGTGCAAGATTCCCTCGTTTCCTGCTCCACCAACATGCCTCAACTCTGATCTGGAGAGACCAATTCTGTGGGCAGACGGAGAGTTCTGCTAACCCATCTACTCTTGGCCTATGTGCTGTGATTGCAGCCAGGAAACGGGTTGTGCAGTGGACAGTGTTTCACTAGGAACTGAGTCGAGACCAGAAATTCATTTAACAAACTCACCGGCCATCAGATTGTAGCAAGTTTTAGTTGCTATTTACCAGCACTGAATTTGAACAAGTGACCGAGAGCCAAGCCCTTGAGCCACCCAAGTATGGAAAATGTTGCCATCTTGTTGTGGGAAGCGCTGTCCTCCACTGAAGATGCCAACTGTGCTGAATGAGGAAAGAAAAGCGTCCGAAGAGCCATGCTCCCTACACTGGAGGATGTACAATAATGCTGATAAGGCTCAAGAGCAATGTCCCATACGTTCATGAATGACACTGACATGATTGTTGAATCTTTCTAAGCACAAAGCAGCTTCTCTGTTGGGAGTGAATTCAGCTTCCCTGGATTCCACCCACTTAAGAGCCAAACAACAACAATATGAATTGCTTCGCCAGCAGATTTTAAATATTAACTAAAGCTTTTACAGCAAGTTTAGGCCAGGATTAAGTGTGTGCAATTGCACTGATTGAAATGGAGTTGTACCTACTTACACCAGGAATGGATTTGTCCCCTTGTGTCTGTGTGGCTTTACTGTAAATTTAAAAAGGAAATGTGTAATTTTTTTAAAAAGCATCATTTCTAGTGGTGTAAGTAGATTGTGCTTTTGAAAATATCCCCAATGATTTTAGATACCCCCCCAGAAAAAATAACCCAAAGGGGCTGTTGGGCTCCCAAAAATGGAGAGACGCAAAAAGATCAACAGAAGTGCCTTTGAAAGTCTCCCCATAATGCATTGATTTTTTTGACTACTGCAGATGCATGAGATATAACCTGTGCAGATAGAATCAGAATATCAAGGTTGGAAGAGACCTCAGGAGGTATCTAGTCCAACCCCCTTCTCAAAGCAGGACCAACACCAACTAACTCATCCCAGCCAGGGATTTGTCAAGCCGGGCCTTAAAAACCTCTAAGGATGGAGATTCCACCACCTCTATAGATAACCCATTCCAGTGCTTCACCACCCTCCTAGTGAAATAGTGTTTCCTAATATCCAACCTGGACCTCCCCCACGGCAACTTGAGACCATTGCTTCTTGTTCTGTCATCTGCCACCACTGAGAACAGCCGAGCTCCATCCTCTTTGGAACCCCCCTTCGGGTAGTTGAAGGCTGCTATCAAATCCCCCCTCATGCTTTGTCATAAACATAGAGATAAGGGTAACATAGAATCCCTCCTGGGAAGCTGTTTTAAATCACTTTACCTGTAAGGGGTTAAGAAGCTCAAATAACCTTGTTGGCACCTGACCAAAAGGACCAATAAGAAAAGAAGATACTTTCAAATCTGTGGGGGAGGTTTTGTTTGGGCTCTTTGTTTGTTTCCTCTCCGGACGGAGAGAGAGACCAGGCAGGAACAACATCTCCTGAAAACATACCTGAATTGATTCATCTAAGATTAAAAAAAAAAAAAGTAAGTAAGGCAAGGAAATGCGTTAGATTATCTTTTGTTTTAGCTTGTGAATTTTCCCTATGCTAAGAAGTAATTTCATTCCTGTTTTGTAACTGGGAAGCAGAGTCAGAGGGGAATCCTCTGTGTTTTAAATCTTTTTATTTACCCGGTAAAGTTACCTTCCATCCTGATTTTGCAGGTGTGATTCTTTTACTTTTTTCTTTGTAATAAAGTTCTTCTTTTAAGAACCTGATTGATTTTAGTGTCCTAAAGATAAAGGGCCTGGTCTGTACGTACATTAAAGACAAGTGGTTGGTATATTATTCTCAAGCCTCCCTAGGAAAGAAGGTGAATGGGGTTTGGGGGATGTTTTGGGGGGATAGGGATCCAAATGACCCTTCCCTGAATTTTTGTCTAAATCACTTGGTGGTGGGAGCAATACCGTCCCAGGACAAGAAAGGGAATTTTTGCCTTGGGGAAGTTTTTAACCTAAGCTGCTAGAAATAAGCTTAGGGGGTCTTTCATGCAGGTCCCCACATCTGTACCCCAGAGTTCGGAATGGGGAGATAACCCTGACACTCTTCTCTTCTGCAGACTAAATAACCCCAGTTCCCTCAGCCTCTCCTTGTAAGTCATGTGCTCCAGCCCCCTAATTATTTTCATTGCCCTCTGCTGGACTCTCTCCAATTTGTCCACATCCTTTCTGTAGGGGGGGACCAAAACTGGATGCAATATTCCAGGTGTGGCCTCAACATCACTTCCTTTGATCTGCTGGTAATGCTCCTACTAATGCAGCCCAATATGCTGTTGGCCTTCTTGGCAACAAGAGCACACTGCTGACTCATAGCCAGCTTTTCGTCAACTGTTTATCCCCAGGTCCTTTTCTGCAGAACTGCTGCTTAGCCAGTCAGTGCCCAGCCTGGTGCATGGGATTCTTCCTTCCTAAGTGCAGGACTCTGCACTTGTCCTTGTTGAACCTCATCAGATTTCTTTTGGCCCAATCCTCCTATTTGTCTAGGTCACTCTGGACCCTATCCCTACTCTCCAGCGTATCTACCTCTCCCCCCAGCTTAGTGTCATCTGCGAACTTGCTGAGGGTGCAATTCATCCCATCATCCAGATCATTAATAAACATGTTGAACAAAACCAGCCCCAAGACCAACACTTGGGGCACTCCGCTTTATACTGGCTGCCGACAACCTAGCCAGCTTTCTATCCACCTTATAGTCCATTCCTCCAATCCATACTTTAACTTGCTGGCAAGAATACTGTGGGAGACCATATCAAACCTTTGCTAAAGTCAAGCTATATCACATCCACCGCTTTCCCCATATCCATAGAGCCAGTTATCTCATCATAGAAGGCAATCAGGTTGGTCAGGCACGACTTGTCCTTGATGAATCCATGTTGACTGTTCCTGATCACCTTCCTCTCCTTCAAGTGCTTCACAACTCATGAATCACAACTCATGGATGCCATAAGGATACAACCAGAAGAGACAGCACAGCAACCATGTGAACACCTGCAAAATGTTCGGCTTATTATTAATACGTGCATCAATTCATTATTAACTAATACATGGCATCACCAGTTTTCAAGACTGAACTCCCAAAAGAAAAGACAGCTATCGAATTGCATTGTGATTGCACCAAGACTGGGTTTGGTCCCCTTACGTGGGATAGGTCTTTAGCCACATCAGTTTCATTAATGCAAACGATGGGTTATTCAGTGGTAACTGTTGTTCATTGGGTATATGGCCTCTGCAGATCCACCCAGCGCAAATCTGCAGAGGCAGTCCTTCCAGAAGAAGAATTGGGTGACTAAATACCCACCACGAACACCACATATGCTGGGTGGAGACCAAATTCAAGCCTGGCTGAAGTCATTAAGGTTTTCACCCATTTACACCAAGACTCTACATGTGCCTTAAAATATAGATAAGAATGGCCGTGCTGGGTCAGATCAATGGTTCATCTCGCCCAGTATCCTGTCTTTGACCAGTGCCAGATGCTTCAGAGGGAAAGAACAGTACAGGGCAATTTCAAGTGATCTATCCCCTGTTGTCTAGTAACTCCTATGTGTAGGGGTAGGCAGGGGTCTCCGCACGCTGCACCAGCCCCAAGTGCTGCCTTCTGGAGCTCCCATTGGCTGGGAACCGCGGCCAATGGGAGCCGCAAGGGCGGCCCCAGCGGATGGGGCAGCATGCAGAGCCGCCTGGCCAGCGCCATGTCTCTGCATAGGAGCCGGAGGAGGGACATGCTGCTGCTTCCAGGAGCTGCTTGAGGGAAGTGCCCCCCAGAACCTGCATCCCACACCCCCTGCGCCCCAACCCTCTGCCCCAGCCCTGAACCCCCTCCTGCACCCCAAACCCCTCATCCCCAGTCCCACCGCAGAGTCTGCACCCCTAGCCAGAGCCCTCAACCCCCCCGCACCCCAGCCCCTTGCCCCAGCCCCGATCTCTCTCCCACCCTCCGAACTCCTCAGTCCCAGCCCAGAGCATCCCCCATACCCCAACCCCCAATTTCGTGAGCATTCATGGCCCGCCGTACAACTTCTATACCCAGATGTGGTCCTCAGGCCAAAAAGTCCCCTTTCCAGCATGAGCCCTCATCTTTAACACCCAGCCTTATGCGCACTCCAATCCTGCTTTAAGTCCTTCCTAGGATTATAATTCTAAGAGGCCCTGAACTAAAAACCATCCCATAATTCCTGTCAAAGGGGCAGCTCTTGCCAGTGCTGCCCGTTGATCTCTTTGTTACTGAGAAAAAATCACGGATATTCCTTAGATTGCAAGTTCCTCAGAGTGAGGAATCTCATCCGCATATTCTCCATCTGCCTGTAAAAGTTCCTCCCCTGGAGTCACTTCACAGCTGAGGAGCGAGATCGGGGGCTTTCCGCATGGCTCCCGGAAGTAGCAGCATCTCCTCTCTCTGGCTCCTACGTGTAGGGGCAGCCAGGGGACTCTGCAGGCTGCCTCTGCCCCAAGCGCCACCCCGCCCCTGCAGCTCCCATTGGCAAGGTACTGCGGCCAATGGGAGCTGCAGGGGCGCTGCCTGCGGATGGGACAGTGTGCGGAGCTGCCTAGGCAGAACTATGACTCCATGTAGAAGCCAGAGGAGGGCATGTTGCTGCTTCTGAGAGCTGTGGGGGCAGCGCCTGCGAACGGGCGAGGTGCCTGGCCGCACCTCTGCCTAGGAGATGAAGTGGGACATGGAGCTGCTTGAGGTAAGCACCACCTGGAGCCTTCACCCCTGAGCACCCCCCCACTGTCCCAACCCTCTGATCCCTCGCCTGCCCTCCAAACCCCTCAATCCTAGCTCAGAGCACCCTCCTGCACTCCAACCCCCTCGTCTCCAACCCCACCACAGAGCCTGCACCCCCAGCCAGAGACCTCAACCCCCCTGCACCCCAGCCCCTTCCCCCAGCCCCAATCCCCATCCCACCCTCCAAACCCCTCAGTCCCAGCCCAGAGCACCCTCGTGCAACCCAAATCTCTCATCCCCAGCCCCACCCCATCACCCACTCCCCCAGCCGGAGCATACACCCCTCTACACCCCAGCCCCGATCCCCCTCACAGGCTATCCCTGCTTCTTCCACACTGCGGGGGTTTCTGTGGCAGGCCCTAGACAGGCTGCTAGGAGACATCAGCTGGTTTCCTCTACCTTTATGCACAAATGGAAGCACCTGCTCACTTTTTCTTCAGTTCCTGTACATGTCTGCTGCATGTTTTGCTGACAAAAACATTTAAATATTAACTTTACCCACCTCCCACCATTGCTATAAGGAGGGAAAACATTCTTTGAGGCAACCCAGGCTGCTAAAAGTGCACATCTTGTAAAAGGCGAGTGTTAAAATGTAAGTATGGACAGTGGTCTGGCACAGAAGGAAGAGAACACAAATCAGACCAAACCATGATCTGAAATCCCAGTAGGGACAATAGAACTAGACAGCAAATGAAACAAGTGATGAGTAAAACCAGAAAAACAGTCCAAACAGGCCACAGAGAATCCCTGAGCACTCAGTGGATGTGGTTCCAGATGATTCCTACCGAATCTCTCATTAAGAGTAAAATCAAAATCACCCCCCAAAATTAAAATATCACTTGTCAAACAATTTGTCAAAAGAGCATCCAAGCTCTGGAAAAAAATACACCCGGTCTTTCCCTACAGTAGGAGAATAGACATGAATCAAAAAAAGAGGAGATTGCTCTAAAGTAAACAGCCTGAAACAACTTCCTGCACAGCCATCGAATCAGGCTTCACCCTATCCGCAAACAGAATGGCGACCCCCGTGCTTGTGCAACCGTGACTCAGAAAAATCTCCCCTCTCCAGTCAGCAAGACATCGGTTCAGTTGCCAGCCTCTGTGTGAGTCTCTTGAAAAAATGAAACGTCCCCCATTTTCTGGGATAAAGAGCCATAAATGTTTTAAATGTCTCTGCACCCATTCATACTCAGAAAGCTGCATACAAAATTATCCATCAGACCAGTACTCATCAGAAAAAGCAAGAAAAAGACACATAGAACCCACCCCCGCAAACCTCATACAAAACCACCAAATTCACCTATTTCCTTTAATTCCCAACATTTCCATTGGTCAAAGAGACATGCACTGTGGACATCAGTGTTTTCAATCTATACTGCTTCCATCTGTCAAACTCAGACACAGGGATATGTCTCATCCCGAGCAGACAACAAAAACGGAGTAAGGTCAGGAAGCCAATCTGCCACCTCTACTCCATGTTTCTCCTTAGTCTCATCCAGAAACCTACCCATAGTGTCTGGGTATATCCCCCGCAGGGGGTACAGGACCCAAAGCATCTGTGAGTTCATCATCCCCCATCTCTCAGACTCAGAGTGATGACCGACCTCTAAGGGGGAACCTCAGAGATACCAGAGGGAGCTGCTGGGACTGAGGGGACAATACTAATACCTGAGAAGTCTCTATGCCTACAACTAAAGAACCACCCTCAGCAGCCCTGGCCAGTGTCAGTGACCTAGAAGGCTCAGAACTTACCATGAAGTGTACATTCAAGACAGTCAATAACCACAGCACCATGTATGTGCGATGGTATCACTATGGGACGGAGGCACTAAAGACAGAGCTGGTGAATGACAGCGATGTGATCACAACCCTGCATTTGGACAATGGGTTTGCCTCTCTCACTTTGAAGAATGCGAATTCATCTAATACAGGAACCTACGTGTGTGAGGTGGGGATCACAGCAAGGAACCTGTCTGTGTCAGGAGCCGGAACCCAGGTGACCATCAGTAAGTGTCAGCAGTCTCCTATGTGCTTCCTACTATGAGACCCAGATACTATCAGTTCCCCACAGAGCGACGGAGCGGGAGCAGGGAAAGCCGTGCTGAGAGCAGTGCTTAATCTGTGCCAGGGCTTGCCAGGCCTGGCAATCCATAGCCCTGGCCCTCCTGGGCTTGCGGCATCAGTTATGAATGTGAAAAACAATTGCTTGAGCCCTGGCACCTCTTTCACTACAAGTGAAGCCCGGCCTGAGAGACAGAGCCAGGGACAAACACGGGCCAGGAGTCCTTTAAGCTGCTCTAAATTATGCCCAGCTCTGAGCTTCTTTATGACAGCGCCCAAAGACTGGGCAGGGCCGGGCCGGGCATAAAGGCGTCTGGAGCAACACTCGGTGCACTCGAGAATCTGTTCCTCTTTTCTACATCGGTTCTTTTACTGCCCTTTTCATCATAGTATCTGAGGCCCAGATTTGCAAAGGTATTTAGGCACTGCTCCACTCAGCCCTGGAAGGCCTAAGTGACTTGGGAGCCTCTCTCATTGGAAGTCAATGGGGCACTAAGTCCCTTTTGAAAATGAAATGTAGGCGGCTAAGTCACGTAGACTTTGCTCCACTCAGCACTGCAATGTGTAAATACCTTTAAAAAATCTTGGGCTTGAGCAGCTTCCAGCCATGCATCAAGCAATGTGACTAACATCTGCCAGGTGTGGTCCATTCTCTCTCTCATCCTCTCCCAAGAGGGGGAATTGTGTGTGCAGCGGAGCATTTAGAGTTGGTTTTTTTAATGCATTTAACCGACACCCACAGCTGAACCTGATGCTTGTTGACAGCAGTTGTCAACAGAATTACTGTTTTCTGGAGGTGGTGAAGGTTGTAGTTAGTGCTGCAATCTGGTGCAAGTTCCATGCATCAGGAAGCATAAGAACATAAGAACGGCCTGTAGAGGGGTCCAGACTCACCCCTACGGCACCTCCTGCTGGTCGTCCAGAGAATTAGCTCACCAGCCTCTGGAGCGCCCTCTGCAGGGCAGTGATCCGCCTTGTCCTCTGCACTGGCCCCCGTGTCCCTCCCAGGACCCCGGTGCCCCTTGCTCAGGGTGCTGCCCCCGGCAGTATCCGCACGCTAGGTCTCCCCTCCCAGGGGAACCCCCACCCATTAACCCCACCTCACCTCAGGATAAGGCCACTGCCAGTCACCATCTAGCCGCCACTCTCTGGGGCAGACTGCAGTATAGGCCACTCATCATTGGCAAGGTTTAGTTTGGACCTGCTGTCTTGGCCTAGCCCTGGGTTGCCCTCTGCAACCCCCAGTACCCCTTGGCCTATTACCAGGCCACAGCCTGGGGCTATCCAGGCTGGAGCTCCCCAGCCTTTCCCCAGCCCTGCTCCACTCAGGTACCCTGTCCCAAGCTCCTTACAGCCAGGCCCTTCTCCCTCTGAAGACAGCAAGAAACTACTACTGAGCTCCTAGCTCCCAGCCTCTCTATACAGGCCATCTGGGCTCTGATTAGGGTGTGGCCCAGCTGCAGCCACTTCCCCCAATCAGCCAGGGTTTTACCTTGCCCTGCCCCAGCCCTCTGCAGGGCTTTTCCAACCCCTCAGAGCAGGAGTGGGTGTCCACCCTGCTACACGGCCATACTGGGTCAGCCAAAGGTCCATCCAGCCCAGTATCCTGTTGGCCAACAGTGACCAATGCCAGGTGCCCTAGAGGGACTGTACCTAACAGGTAATGATCAAGTGATCTCTCTCCTACCATCCATCTCCACCCTCTGACAAACAGAGGCTAGGGACACCATTCCTTACCCATCCTGGTTAATAGCCATTAATGGACTTAACCTCCATGAATTTATCTAGTTCTCTTTTAAACCCTTTTATAGTCGTAGCTTTCACAACCTCCTCAGGCAAGGAGTTCAACAGGCTAACTGTGTGCTGTGTGAAGAAGAACTTCCTTTTATTTGTTTTAAACCTGCTGCCCATTAATTTCATTTGGTGGCCACTAGTTTTTATATTATGGGAACAAGTAAATAACTTTTCCTTATTCACTTTCTCCACGTCACTCATGATTTTATATACCTCTATCATATCCCCCTTAGTCTCCTCCTCTTCAAGCTGAAAAGTCCTAGCCGTGTTAATCTAGCCTCATATGGGACCCATTCCAACCCCCTAATCATTTTAGTTGCCCTTCTCTGAACCTTTTCTAATGCAAGTATACCTTTTTTGAGCTGAGAAGACCACATCTGTATGCAGTATTCAAGATGTGGGCGTACCATGGATTTATATAAGGGCAATAAGATATTCTCCGTCTTATTCTCTATCCCTTTTTTAATGATTCCTAACATCCTGTGTTAAAGATGCAGTGTGGGCTCAGCACTGCTGCGTGCTGACTGGGGTAAATGCTGATTTTGTAATGGTGACCACTGGCAAGGAGCTTTAGCTAATTTGTACATTCAGAATCCTCCTGTTATTCTGTTATGTTAAGAGATATAAACCTTGTAGGGTTTCTGGTTTCCCTCCTCCCCTACTGAACCAGTCCCTGCCCAGTGACAGATCCATCCTCCTAGCCTAGTCACATTTATCCTGTGGATTGGCAGGCGCAGGGTTAATGAAGCCTTGGGCTCAGGGGAATTGGGAGAATTTTTGTGAGTCTAGGGTGGAAACCATAGATGGGGTCAGCTAGGGGAGCGTTGCTCTCGGTAAGGGCTCTGGCCAGGTCTCTAGTATCTTGGTCTGCTAGGGATTTCCTACTCCTGCGTCAGAGTCAGCGTGCTGGCTGGCCTCATGGGAAGGTTCCCCTAGGCAGAGGGCTGAATCCAGCCTGATGACCCTACAGCTCCCAGCAGCTGGCATATGAAGAGGAACCTGCTGGCAAAAAGGAAGGCCCAGGAAACTGCCTGTTACACAGAAGGGGATGGGAAATTAAGGGGTGGGGGAGAAACAGTTTTTCATCTTTAAACGGTCTCTGCCATCCCTTTATTTATCCATCAGTCTCTGTCCCTCCTTTAGAGGCAAGTCTGTCCCTCTCGATCCCTGCATCCCACACTGACAGGTTTTTCTTGATTTCAGATACAATGCCTCCCACGTTGTTTTCGTCACCCGAATGGTTCTCGGGGCCCTTGTTATAATCTTGGCGGTGATGATTATTACAGAGTGCGTGATTTCAGAGAAGAGGGGTGAGTGAAATGTCTTCAATGCAGTCACTGTGCAGAGTCAGCCACAGAACTTCAGTTACACACTAGGTCCTTCTGCCTTTTCCTTCTGGGCAACTTCCCAGTCCCAGTGCGTTGAGATTGAAAAGCTGTTTCAGACCCGGCTGGGACTGTTTTCTTGGCCTGTCTGTTCTGGTTTCTGTCTAACATTAAATCCGGGTATCTCAGAACTAGAAGCACAGAGTTTAGGTCTCCATCTTGTAAATGTTCCTGAAGGCCTTTATCTCTCAGGTCTCCCTTTCACAGCACCGATGATCTTTGTCGCTGCGTCTGTCCCACGTGCCCTGTTTATTTCTGTCTGGCTGCCATGCACGGAGCTAATGCAACCACTTGGACAAGAGCGATGCACGTACTGTAGGCGTATTCTTTAGGTTCTAACTTACTGAGTCTGATTTTTTGCACAGCTCCTGTCAATCGGACAAGATGAGGATCAGCTGTTATAACGTACCCTTGGAGATGGAGCTCTCAGCCACCTGTTACCCAGGCATTCCCCAAACACCGTGTTGACCATCCTGCCTGCTAGATTCTGCACCTGCAAATAAACCTTCAACTGAATGGAAGAGAGGGGAGGGGATGCTGGATAATTGGAAAGGGAGTTCACAGGTGTTCAGAATAGGGTGACCAGATGTCCCGATTTTATAGGGACAGTCCCGATTTTTGGGTCTTTTTCTTATATAGGCTCCTATTACCCCCCAGCCCCTGTCCCGATTTTTCACACTTGCTGTCTGGTCACCCTAGTTCAGAATAAAGAAGCTCCTCTCTGACACCCCTCTTTAAGGCAACAGAACCTGGTGATCACTGATGGCTTAGGCAGTCTCAGTGGCATCTGAGCTGTAGGAAAATATGAGATGAACATTTCTGTCACCTAAGGATTCCCCTTTGTGCTACCTAGCAATCACTTAAGAGGCTCATGGAACCCTTGAAGGAAAGATGCTCAGAAGAAGAGCCAAAAACTCTTCCCTATAATTAGTTCAGCTGCTTGTCAGTCAAAGAGGAAATGGAAACATATCTGATGTGAATTGCTGTTCCGTGGGTTCAGATGGCCCCCTTGCTGAAGTCACCTAGTGTACAGTTAACCACATGCTTAAGCATTTGCAGGATTGAAGCCTCTCTAAAGGACCATGTTTTTATAACTGGTTTTGTTAATTGTTTTGCACATGCTGCTCTATTAATTAGATTGTCTTACACTTGAGGCTATGCACTTCCAAGTGTTTTAATAAAATTCGGATAACTCTGGCTATTCTTGATGTCCCTATAAATACGCAATCCTTTTTTTAATCTTTCTATGCTCTTGCCCGCACTGATTTCTTGTGGCAGTGAGTTCCACAGTTTAACCACACATTATGTTATAGTATTTCCTTTTATCCGTTTGAATTTCGCACCTTCTAATTGAGTTGAATCTCCCCTTGTTCTCATGTTGTATGACAGGGAGAACAGAAGTTTCCAATCTACCTTCTCTAGACCAATTAGTATTTTACATGTCCCCTCCTGTTCAATCACCTTTCTAAGGTAAACGATCCCAGTCTTTTCCATTTCTCTTCCTAGTAGAGTTTTTCAATGACCTTGATCTCCCTCATCGCTATTCTCTGAACCCCACAATATCCTTTCTGAAAGCAGGTGATCCAGACTGAAAATGATATTCCAGAAGAGGCCGCAGCATGGATGTATATAAAAGCATTTATAATTTTTTTTTGGTATTATTCACCATCCCATTCTTTCTGCATCCTAACCAGAAAGATTTCTGCTAGTTCAGTGTTTGAGGATGGAGCTCGGCTATTCTCAGTGGTGGCAGATGACAGAACAAGGAGCAATGGTCTCAAGTTGCAGTGGGGGAGGTCTAGGTTGGATATTAGGAAACGCTGTGTCACTAGGATGGTGGTGAAGCACTGGAATGGGTTACCTAGGGAGGTGGTGGAATCTCCATCCTTAGAGGTTTTGAAGGCCTGACTTGACAAAGCCCTGGCTGGGATGAGTTTGTTGGTGTTGGTCCTGTTTTGAGCAGAGGATTGGACTAGATACCTCCTGAGGTCTCTTCCAACCCTAATATTCTATGATTCTAAGTGGCTTCACAGATGACAGGTCCCATGGCACAAGGATTGTTTTAACTTGTACTCTGTACAAATATTGGGCCAGATCCTGCTCCCATTAATCTCAACCCCTCCCCTACCCAGACAAAGAAAAATCTCCAAGATTACCACGGCAATGACCAGGTCCCTGTGTATTCCCTGCTTCTATAGTCAGAGACTCCAGCCCCTGCCCTCGCCTTACTGCAGAACTGTGCTCCAGCCTCTACGTTACCACTAAAAAAGCATCACACCATTCCCCCCTTCATTCTGAATTCAGTAAAACATGACTGAAGCAGCTGACTGATTTCCAACCTGCTACACCTGAGCACTGCAGAATCCAGGGACCCTGTCACAGCATTTAGATGCATCCAGCCATGGGGAACAAGGGTCCCGGGTTAGCCTGAGGCTGCTTATCACTTGAGACTGTAACCAGCTATTTTCCTCCCTTCCCAAGTTTGACCCCCTGCATTCCAGGGGCATTGCTCATCTACCCACGGGGGTGCGGCGCTGTTCTTGTTAAACAGAGCAAACTCTTTCCTTTATGGGTCAGGCAGCGAATATGCAAAAATTAGTGTGTCTGAGGAGGACCCGCTTTCTGTCTGGGCACCTGTAACTTATCGCATGGACGCGGCGGCATGCGGCTCACTTCAGGGGATCTGTGATCATTATTGCAGATTTCATACTGCTGCGGCCAGCTCCTTCTGGAGAGTGCAGGCAGCACGTCAGCATTGGGTACAGAGAGGCCAAACCCAGAACCAGCCCATCCACCCCCAGCCCCCATGAGCTTTGGGTGGGCAGATAACATGGGACGAAGAGCCCAGCCAACGCTGAGTTTACAGAACAGACATTAAACGGATGAAACTTTCGAAAACCTCAACTAGGTCTGTGCATCATTTTGCTCTTCTTTAGCATTAAAATCCCCCCCCCCACTGTACTTGAGTGGTCTGTATTGGAAGTGTCATCTGTACTGTCTTGGGGTCTATTTCCCCACACGCCCTGGGACACAAGTTGAATGGGGGTTACTTGTAACCTGGGGGCAGAGAATCAGGGCCCTGCACAGGGATGGCCCGATCCTATTACGCTTTGGGAAGCTGGGTTCATGCAGGATCCCACCGAGAAGAAAGGAAGCTTTAGAAGTTGAGCAGCAAAAGTTTTTGGGTTCAGTGATTTGGGTTCCAGTTTCTCTCTGCAGGGCTGTGAAAAACTGAAGTGGGCACAGGATGCTGTAAAAGGCAGCAGGAAACCTAAGATGCAGAAGACAGAATCAGCCTGTAAAAATGCCCCAAAGAGAAGAATTAGCAAGACACAGCACTGATGGGGAAGTGAGGAGAGAGAGGGGGATTCAGTCTGCGGTTACTTTACTCCCAAGAACAACATCTGCACAGTCACAGTTTGGGCAACTGCACCTAGCCCTCAGTGGCCCAGCAAGGGCACCTGTTCACAGGCTGCCAGCTCCCCAGCTGTCACCTCTTGGGTGGAGACTGCAGCCCTCTCCCCTCTGACCAGGGTATTTCCAGGCTGCGCAATTTCCTGCCTTCACTATATTTCCCAGCACAGACAGGTTGGCCAAGGAGACCTGCTTGCCTCCTTTCAGAGGAAGTTAATAGGTGTAATTGCTACACTTATAAGGTATCATGTAGCACTGCCTGTGTGTGACACCCTGTACCCCATGTTCACCACTTTCATAGGGTTATGATATATTTTGTACAAAGTATGCCCTGTGAGGTATCGGTTGAAAAACTCATAATCTGCTGAGGATCATTGTCCTGTTCAAATGTGTATATCAATATAGTATATGGCTTTATACAACTTTTGCTATATGTTTGTTACTGAAACATGTTGTAATTCTGGGGAACGCCCACAGACTAGCTCCCCAGCATCAACAAAGGACTGACCACAGGTGTTAGAAAACTATTAGCTATTGAAGCAACCATTTGCCTGCAGCGGGGACTGTAAACAAAAGATTTGCATATCATCCCTCATGTACAAGGACAGTGTGAACAAAAGATTTACAGTTCACCTGGAAGATGCTTCAAATCTCCCATAAACCACAGACTGATTGTCTCCATCCCTTCCTGGGGTGGAGGTAATCCTCACAGAAAGGAGGAAGGTATAAAATAAGAGACAATGGCTTCCCCAGATCCTGTCCTCCCCCTCTCAACACATGGCGGCAGAAGTGTGTGAAAGACAAAGAACCATCATTGAAGTGGCGGGGAAGGAGTCTTGGCTGGAAAGCCTTCCAGTCAGTATGGCCTGCAGAAAGTTTTGGGGAGAGAGATCCCTTTTTGCTTTCAAATCTTATTCAGCTTGGCAAAGTTTAGGAGTTAGGATACAACCACAATCTTTTCTTTTCTAACCAATGCCGACTTTTATGCCTATATCACTTAAAATCCCTCTCTGGTTAATAAGCTCGTTTCATTGTTTATCTAAGCCAGTGTGCTTTGGGCTGGAGTGGTTGGGGGATCTCTACTCACTTTAAAGGCTGGGCAAGTTCATTACCCTTTGATGGAATGATGGACTTTTCATGAGTTGACACTATTCAGGGGTGGGGGGGTCCTGAGCAGGACACGATGCACAGTTCTTGGGTGCAAGGCTGGGCCTGAGGGATATATAGGTGCCGCCCTGTGTCTATTCATGACTAGCTGGGCAGAGCATTCGTGGATTCAGCTGGGCCTGACTTTGGATGCTGGTGGCTGTGAGTGAACAGAGCCTGGGGGGGTTCACTGTTCACTAGCAAAGCATTGTCAAAGGTATCCAGGCTAGTGAGCGAAGGGGACACAGCTTGTGCCCTAGGGGACGTCATACTATGCAAGTCTATTTCTTCTTACATAAAAACACATTAAAAACAATGAAAGAACTGACACACATGGTAATAATCTTCCCAGTGATCACCGCAACCCTAACATGGGCTCTGACCCCACCCAAGCGATTTGCTTGTTCTTACTTGTTCATCACAGCTTCAGCTCAGAACAAGCCCCCTGTCCTTCCAACCCTTCCCTCAGGGCTGGGGCCCTCTGTGGAGCAGGGGTCCTGCCCATTGGCTGGAAGAAGGCCCTGAGCCAGTTTAAAACCAGGCTATTTATCCAAAAACCCTTTGTCTATTAGTCCCTGGAGAATCCAGTTTGAAGTAATATATGTGCACCTCTCCGAGGGGGGTTGCTTCAAAGGGCTGATGACAGGAAATACATTAGAATCCCCTGTCCCTCCTCCAGAAGGTACATGCAATGCCCCAGTAACACACAGATGGAGAGGGGAGAGTGCGAGGGAGATTTGTTTCTGTAACAATGTTTTGACTCTAAAGTTTCTTGCACAGCCCAGGATCTCTGAGCCACTCGAGTTCCTGCTCTGGGTCCTGCACAGTGGACTGAGTCACGTTTTCAAAACGCAGAGAGTGTTTCAAGCTGAATAATCCATTTTAGTTTGAGGAAACCAACAAAGAACAAAGGTAAAGCATCCCGGAGGCACTTCGAACTAATGCCCATGGAAGGCAGCGGCAGAGAGATTAAGGGGGCCACTGCTTTTCTTTTAAGGGGCAAAGGACAGATGACAGCCTTGCAGGTCCGTACACCACAGGCTGCAAGTGAAACTGACTAAAACCATTGTTCTGAGTTCATTCTGCAGCCAGCTGTGACAGATGCAGCCACTGGAGCTAGTGTTGGTCCTCCCCATGAATGGGTAGGAGCTCAAACAGGATGAAGTGAGAGGCCCAGCCCCTAGAGTCATGGCATTACATGCGAATCTCTGCTTTTGTTTTAAAAAAATGGTTTGTAGCTGTCATGGTTGCAGAGGAAA